>NC_047078.1:13152854-13447928 GCF_902459465.1 Asterias rubens | reverse complement strand
GCATCCCCTATCATTTTGAAAATGTAAACCGAAACAAAACAACATTGACATTATTGCCCAGGATTCGAACTGGGGACCTCCAATTCGAAAGTCAAGAAATCTACCGCTTAACCTATCCGATCCACAGAGACATCTAGGAAAAATCTCATTCATAAATACCCGAATCCCCTATCATTTTGAAAATGTCAACCGAAATAAAACAACATTGATATCAATGCCCAGGTTTCGAACTGGGGAACTCCGATTCTGAAGTCGAGAATTCTACCGCTAGACCAATTCGATCCACAGAAAAACATAGAAAAAACCTCATTGATAAATAGTCGCATCCCGTATCATTTTGAAAATGTCAACCGAAACAAAACAACATTGACATCATTGCCCAGGATTCGAACTGGGGACCTCCGATTCGAAAGTCGAGAAATCTACCGCTTGACCAATCCGATCCACAGAAAAACGTGGGAAAATATTACAGATATGCATTCTCTATCAATATTTAAATTGTCAGATGTAAAACAAAATTTGACATCATGTTCTAGGATTCGAACTGGGGACCTGCGATTCTTAAGTCGAGAAATCTACTACTTGACCAATACGATCCACAGAAAAACCTAGGAAAATTCTCATTCATAAATATCGGCATCCCCTTTCATGTTGAAAATGTCAAATGTAAACAAAACAGCATTGATATCATTGCCCAGGATTCGAACTGGGGACCTCCGATTCTGAAGTCGAGAAATCTACCACTTGACCAATCCGATCCACAGAAAAAGCTAGGAAAAATCTCATTCATAAATACCCGTATCCCCTATCATTTTGAAAATGTCAACCGAAATAAAACAACACTGATATCAATGTCCAGGATTCGAACTGAGGAGCTCCGATTCTGAAGTCGAGAATTCTACCGCTAGACCAATTCGATCCACAGAAAAACCTTGGAAAAATCTCATCGATAAAAAGTCGCATCCCCTATCATTTTGAAAATGTCAACCGAAACAAAACAACATTGACATCATTGCCCAGGATACGAACAGGGGACCTCCGATTCGAAAGTCGAGAAATCTACCGCTTGACAAATCCGATCCACAGAAAAACGTGGGAAAATATTACAGATATGCATTTTCTATCAATATTTAAATTGTCAGATGTATATAACATTTTGACATCATGTTCTAGGATACGATCGGGGGACCTCTGATTCTGAAGTCGAGAAATCTACCGCTTGACCAATCCGATCCACAGAAAACCTTGGAAAAATCTCAGTTATAAATATCCGCATCCCCTATCATTTTGAAAATGTCAAATGTAAAAAAACACAATTGATATCATTGCCCAGGATTCGGACTGGGGACCTCCGATTCTGAAGTCGAGAAATCTATCGCTAGACCAATCCTATCCACAGAAAACCTTGGAAAAATCTCAGTTATAAACATCCGCATCCCCTATCATTTTGAAAATGTCAAATGTAAAAAAAAAAACATTGATATCATTGCCTAGGATTCGGACTGGGGACCTCCGATTCTGAAGTCGAGAAATCTATCGCTAGACCAATCCTATCCACAGAAAACCTTGGAAAAATCTCAGTTATAAATATCCGCATCCCCTATCATTTTATAAATGTCAAATGTAAACAAAACAACATTGAAATCATTGCCCTGGATTCGAACTGGGGACCTCCGATTCTGATGTCATGAAATATAACGTTAGATTAATCCGATCCTTAGAGAAATCTAGGAAAAATCTCAGTCATAAATATCCGAATCCCCTATCATTTTGAAAATGTCAACCGAAATAAAACAACACTGATATCAATGCCCAGGATTCGAACGGGTGAACTCCGATTCTGAAGTCGAGAATTCTACCGCTAGACCAATCCGATCCACAGAAAAACCTGGGAAAAATCTCATTCATAAATAGTCGCATCCCCTATCATTTTGAAAATGTAAACCGAAACAAAACAACATTGACATTATTGCCCAGGATTCGAACTGGGGACCTCCGATTCGAAAGTCGAGAAATCTACCGCTTAACCTATCCGATCCACAGAGACATCTAGGAAAAATCTCATTCATAAATACCCGAATCCCCTATCATTTTGAAAATGTCAACCGAAATAAAACAACATTGATATCAATGCCCAGGTTTCGAACTGGGGAACTCCGATTCTGAAGTCGAGAATTCTACCGCTAGACCAATTCGATCCACAGAAAAACATAGAAAAAACCTCATTGATAAATAGTCGCATCCCGTATCATTTTGAAAATGTCAACCGAAACAAAACAACATTGACATCATTGCCCAGGATTCGAACTGGGGACCTCCGATTCGAAAGTCGAGAAATCTACCGCTTGACCAATCCGATCCACAGAAAAACGTGGGAAAATATTACAGATATGCATTCTCTATCAATATTTAAATTGTCAGATGTAAAACAAAATTTGACATCATGTTCTAGGATTCGAACTGGGGACCTGCGATTCTTAAGTCGAGAAATCTACTACTTGACCAATACGATCCACAGAAAAACCTAGGAAAATTCTCATTCATAAATATCGGCATCCCCTTTCATGTTGAAAATGTCAAATGTAAACAAAACAGCATTGATATCATTGCCCAGGATTCGAACTGGGGACCTCCGATTCTGAAGTCGAGAAATCTACCACTTGACCAATCCGATCCACAGAAAAAGCTAGGAAAAATCTCATTCATAAATACCCGTATCCCCTATCATTTTGAAAATGTCAACCGAAATAAAACAACACTGATATCAATGCCCAGGATTCGAACTGAGGAGCTCCGATTCTGAAGTCGAGAATTCTACCGCTAGACCAATTCGATCCACAGAAAAACCTTGGAAAAATCTCATCGATAAAAAGTCGCATCCCCTATCATTTTGAAAATGTCAACCGAAACAAAACAACATTGACATCATTGCCCAGGATTCGAACAGGGGACCTCCGATTCGAAAGTCGAGAAATCTACCGCTTGACAAATCCGATCCACAGAAAAACGTGGGAAAATATTACAGATATGCATTTTCTATCAATATTTAAATTGTCAGATGTATATAACATTTTGACATCATGTTCTAGGATACGATCGGGGGACCTCTGATTCTGAAGTCGAGAAATCTACCGCTTGACCAATCCGATCCACAGAAAACCTTGGAAAAATCTCAGTTATAAATATCCGCATCCCCTATCATTTTGAAAATGTCAAATGTAAAAAAACACAATTGATATCATTGCCCAGGATTCGGACTGGGGACCTCCGATTCTGAAGTCGAGAAATCTATCGCTAGACCAATCCTATCCACAGAAAACCTTGGAAAAATCTCAGTTATAAACATCCGCATCCCCTATCATTTTGAAAATGTCAAATGTAAAAAAAAAAACATTGATATCATTGCCTAGGATTCGGACTGGGGACCTCCGATTCTGAAGTCGAGAAATCTATCGCTAGACCAATCCTATCCACAGAAAACCTTGGAAAAATCTCAGTTATAAATATCCGCATCCCCTATCATTTTATAAATGTCAAATGTAAACAAAACAACATTGAAATCATTGCCCTGGATTCGAACTGGGGACCTCCGATTCTGATGTCATGAAATATAACGTTAGATTAATCCGATCCTTAGAGAAATCTAGGAAAAATCTCAGTCATAAATATCCGAATCCCCTATCATTTTGAAAATGACAACCGAAACAAAACAACATTGATATCAATGCCCAGGATTCGAACTGGGGACCCCCGATTCTGAATTCGAGAAATCTACCGCTAGACCTCTCCGATCCACAGAAAACCTTGGACAAATCTCAGTTATAAACATCCGCATCCCTTAACATTTTGAAAATGTCAAATGTAAACAAAACAACCTTGATATCATTGCCCAGGATTCGAACTGGGGACCTCCGATTCTGATGTCGAGAAATCTACCGCTTGACCAATCCGATCCACAGGAAAACCTAGGAAAAATCTCATTTATAAATACTCGCATCCCCTACCGTTTTGAAAAACAACATTGATATCATTGCCCAGGATTCGAACTGGGGACCTCCGATTCTGATGTCGAGAAATCTACCGCTTGACCAATCCGATCCACAGGAAAACCTAGGAAAAATCTCATTTATAAATACTCGCATCCCCTACCGTTTTGAAAAACAACATTGACATCATTGCCCAGGATTCGACCTCGGGACCTTCGATTCTGATGTCGAGAAATCTACCGCTAGACCAATCTGATCCACAGAAAAACTCAGGAAAAATCTCATTAATAATATCAAAATCCCCGATCATTTTGAAAATGTCAACAGAAACAAAACAACATTGACATCAGTGCTCAGGATTCGAACTGGGGACCTACGATTCTGAAGTCCATAAATCTACCGCAAGACCTATCCGATCTACAGAAAAACCTTGGAAAAATCTCATTGATAAATATCCGCAACTCCTATCATTTTGAAAATGTCAAATGTAAACAAAACAACATTGACATCAATGCCCAGGATTCGAACTGGGGACCTCCGATTCTGAAGTCGAGAAATCTACCATTTGACCGAATCGATCCACAGGAAAACCTAGGAAAAATTTCGTTAAGAAATATCCGAATCCCCGATCATTTTGAAAATGTCAAATGTAAACAAAACAACATGGACATCACTGCCGAGGATTCGAACTGGGGACCTCCGCTTCTAAAGTCGAGAAATCTACCGCTAGACCAATCCGATCCACAGAAAAATCTCATTTATAAATACCCGAATCCCCTATCATTTTGAAAATGTCAACCGAAATAAAACAACACTGATATCAATGCCCAGGATTCGAACGGGTGAACTCCGATTCTGAAGTCGAGAATTCTACCGCTAGACCAATCCGATCCACAGAAAAACCTGGGAAAAATCTCATTCATAAATAGTCGCATCCCCTATCATTTTGAAAATGTAAACCGAAACAAAACAACATTGACATTATTGCCCAGGATTCGAACTGGGGACCTCCGATTCGAAAGTCAAGAAATCTACCGCTTAACCTATCCGATCCACAGAGACATCTAGGAAAAATCTCATTCATAAATACCCGAATCCCCTATCATTTTGAAAATGTCAACCGAAATAAAACAACATTGATATCAATGCCCAGGTTTCGAACTGGGAAACTCCGATTCTGAAGTCGAGAATTCTACCGCTAGACCAATTCGATCCACAGAAAAACATAGAAAAAACCTCATTGATAAATAGTCGCATCCCGTATCATTTTGAAAATGTCAACCGAAACAAAACAACATTGACATCATTGCCCAGGATTCGAACTGGGGACCTCCGATTCGAAAGTCGAGAAATCTACCGCTTGACCAATCCGATCCACAGAAAAACGTGGGAAAATATTACAGATATGCATTCTCTATCAATATTTAAATTGTCAGATGTAAAACAAAATTTGACATCATGTTCTAGGATTCGAACTGGGGACCTGCGATTCTTAAGTCGAGAAATCTACCACTTGACCAATCCGATCCACAGAAAAACCTAGGAAAATTCTCATTCATAAATATCGGCATCCCCTTTCATGTTGAAAATGTCAAATGTAAACAAAACAACATGGACATCACTGCCGAGGATTCGAACTGGGGACCTCCGATTCTGAAGTCGAGAAATCTACGGCTAGACCAATCCGATCCACAGAAAAACATAGAAAAAATCTCATTCATAAATATCCGCAACTCCTATCATTTTGAAAATGTCAAATGTAAACAAAACAACATTGACATCAATGCCCAGGATTCGAACTGGGGACCTCCGATTCTGAAGTCGAGAAATCTACCACTTGACCGAATCGATCCACAGCAAAACCTAGGAAAAATTTCGTTAATAAATATCCGAATCCCCGATCATTTTGATAAATATCCGCATCTCCTATCACTTTAAAATTGTCAACCGAAACAAAACAACATTGATATCATTGCCCAGCATTCGAACTGGGGACCTCGGATTCTGAAGTCGAGAAATCTACCACTACACCAATCCGATCCACAGAAAAGCTTGGAATGATCTCGGTTATAAATATCTACATCCCCCTATCATTTTGAAAATGCCAAAACAACATTGATATCATTGCCCAGGTTCGAACTTTGGACCTCCGATTCTAAAGTCGAGAAATGTACCGCTAGACCAATCCGATCGACAGAAAAACCTAGGAAAAATCTCAGTTATAAATATCCACATCCCCCTTTCATTTTGAAAGTGTCAATATGTAAACAGACCTCCGATTCTTATGTCGAGAAATCTACCGCTTGACCAATCCGATCAACAAAAAAATCTAGGAAACAACTCATTTATAAATAGTCGCATCCCCTATCAATTTGAAAATGTCAACCGAAACAAAACAACATTGATATCAATGCCCAGGATTCGAACTGGGGACCTCCGATTCCGATGTCGAGAAATCTACCGCTTAACCTATCCGATCCACAGAAAAACCTAGGAAAAAATCTCATTCATAAATACCCGAATCCCCTATCATTTTGAAAATGTCAACCGAAATAAAACAACATTGATATCAATGCCCAGGTTTCGAACTGGGGAACTCCGATTCTGAAGTCGAGCATTCTACCGCTAGACAAATTCGATCCACAGAAAAACCTTAGAAAAATCTCATTAATGAATACTCGCATCCCCTATCGTTTTGAAAATGTCAACTGAAACAAAACAACATTGATATCATTCCTCAGGATTCGAACTGTGGACCTCCGATTCTGATGTCGAGAATTCTACCGCTTGACCAATCCAATCCATAGAAAAAGCTAGGAAAAATCTCATTCATAAATATCCGAATCCCCGATCATTTTGAAAATGTCAAATGTAAACAAAACAACATTGACATCACTGCCCAGGATTCGAACTTGGGACCTCCGATTCTGAAGTGGAGAAATCTACCGCTTGACCAATCCGATCCACAGAAAAACATAGGAAAAATCTTATTCATAAATATCCGCAACTCCTATCATTTTGAAAATGTCAAATGTAAACAAAACAACATTGACATCAATGCCCAGGATTCGAACTGGGGACCTCCGATTCTGAAGTCGAGAAATCTAACACTTGACCGAATCGATCCACAGCAAAACCTAGGAAAAATCTCGTTTATAAATATCCGAATCCCCGATCATTTTGGAAATGTCAAATGTAAACAAAACAACATGGACATCACTGCCGAGGATTCGAACTGGGGACCTCCGATTCTAAAGTCGAGAAATCTACCGCTTGACCAATCCGATCCACAGAAAAACCTAGGAAAAATCTCATTCATAAATATCCGAATCCCCGATCATTTTGAAAATGTCAAATGTAAACAAAACAACATTGACATCACTGCCCAGGATTCGAACTGGGGACCTCCGATTCTGAAGTCGAGAAATCTAACACTTGACCGAATCGATCCACAGCAAAACCTAGGAAAAATCTCGTTTAAATCACTCTCCAAATCGGAACAAGCACAATCTCAATTTGTCCGGTCCAAACCACAAACACAGCCGACACAGCAAAAGAGCTTTTGTCCGACTCCAACCGAGGCCCCACCATCAACTCTTACTTCTCAACAGGTAAAAACCAACACTGACGTCCTCCAAGACCTGGTACTGACTGTCGGGCAACTTGCAGAGAAAGTTGAAAAGATGACGACGAAACCATCACAACCTCTTCGTCAAAGAACAACCTACCCGACTGATGGAGTGCCGTTGGAGCCCGACAAAAAGAAGGCCCTCTAGTATCTTCTTCAAACACTGATTCAGAGAGAGAGCACCAGAAACTCATCGGCCCTAACAACGAGACAGTGGTAGAAGTCAACGGAGAAGGTTTTACTGCTTTAATTGATTCAGGCTCTCAGATAACTGCAATCTCAGAAAGTTTGTGGAAAGAGCATCCACAGCTACAATGCAAACAACTGACTCCAGTTTCTGTCATCATTCAAGGCGCCAGCGGACAGACTTTACCCTACCTAGGTGTCATTCCAATTTCACTGACGATTCTGGGTGTTGTTTACGATGAGGTTCCGGCCTTTGTGGTCCCATCTGACCCTTACAAGAGACGTGTTCCTGTGCTTGTTGGTACCAACGTCATTCGAGCAGCTAGAAGAGACCAGAACTTATCCAGAGGGAACTCGTTCATGGAATCCGTCAAGAAGGAAGACACGGCCTGGCATACTGCTTTCATCAAAACCACAGTTTCAGAACCAGGTAATCATCAGGGTAGCATTGGCTACGCCAAGTATGTTGGTCGTTCTCCAATTGTTGTACCATCAGGGACAGAAGTAGATGTCATTTGTCAAGCACCCGATGGTCCAGATAACTACACTGCCGTTGTTGAAGGTTTTCGTCAGAGTAAGTCCTCTCTTGAAGTCGGAAGTCTCGTTGCTGACGTTGATTCGAACCGCCAAGTGCCAGTTCGACTCTGTAATATTTCTGCAAGGCCGATTACCATCACCAGAAACTCACGACTTGCCAAACTCTCTTCAGTACTCAGAATTGATGAGCCCTCGAACACGCAATTCATGTCCGACAAAGATATAGGCGTAGCGGCACAGCTACAAAAGGTATAAGTAGAGGTTGCCAACAGTTCTCCGTCCATAGATTTGTCTGAAGCAGCCATTGATGACGACCTTCAGAGAAAACAGCTCTATGGTCTTCTTCAGGAGTACTCTGATGTTTTCTCAACGTCTTCACTCGATTTCGGCCGAACCTCTACTATCAAGCACACCATCCCACTAGTTGATAACCAGCCTTTCCGTCTTCCTTATAGACGAATACCACCATCCCAGTATCAGGCGGTCCGAGAACACATACAAGCGATGGAGGAAACAGGAGCAATTCGGCGAAGTTCTAGCCCCTACACATCTCCAATTGTCATCGTACACAAGAAAGATGGTTCACTTAGGATATGTATGGACTACAGGCAACTCAACGCTTAGATGATCCGTGACGCATTCCCTCTCCCTCGAATTGAAGAAGCATTAGATGCTCTCGGGAATGCGACTCTCTTCTCTACACTTGATCTCATTTCAGGAATCTAGGAAAAATCTCAGTCATAAATATCCGAATCCCCTATCATTTTGAAAATGTCAACCGAAACAAAACAACATTGATATCAATGCCCAGCATTCGAACTGGGGACCTCCGATTCTGAAGTCGAGAAATCTACCACTACACCAATCCGATCCACAGAAAACCTTGGTATGATCTCAGTTATAAATATCCACATCCCCCCTATCATTTTGAAAATTTCAAAACAATATTGATATCATTGCCCAGGTTCGAACTTTGGACCTCCGATTCTAAAATCGAGAAATGTACCGCTAGACCAATCCGATCGACAGAAAAACCTAGGAAAAATCTTAGTTATAAATATCCGCATCCCCTATCATTTTGAAATGTCAACCGAAACAAAACCACATTGTCATCATTGCCCAGGATTCGAACTGGGGACCTCCGATTCTGAAGTCGAGAAATCTACCGATAGACCAATCCGATCCACAGAAAAGCCTAAGAAAAATCTCAGTTATTAATATCCGCATCCCCGAAACAAAACAACATTGATATCATTGCCCAGGATTCGAACTGAGGACCTCCGATTCCGATGTCGAGAAATCTACCGCTTGACCAATCCGATCCACAGAAAAACCTAGGAAAAATCTCATTCATAAATAGTCGCACCCACTATTATTTTGAAAATGTCAACCGAAACAAAACAACATTGATATCAATGCCCGGGATTCGAACTGGGGACCTCCGCTTCTGAAGTTGAGAAATCTACCGCTAGACCAATCCGATCCACAGAAAACTTTTGAATAATCTCAGTTATAAATATCCACATCCCCCTTTCATTTTGAAAGTGTCAATATGTAAACAGACCTCCGATTCTTATATCGAGAAATCTACCGCTTGACCAATCCGATCAACAAAAAAATCTAGGAAACAACTCATTTATAAATAGTCGCATCCCCTATCAATTTGAAAATGTCAACCGAAACAAAACAACATTGATATCAATGCCCAGGATTCGAACTGGGGACCTCCGATTCTGAAGTCCAAAAAACTACCGCTAGACCAATCCGATCCACAGAAAACCTTGGAATGATCTCAGTTATAAATATCCACACCCCCTATCATTTTGAAAATGTCAAAACAATATTGACATCATTGCCCAGGATTCGAACTGGAGACCTCCGATTCTGAAGTCGAGAAATCTACCGCTAGACCAATCCGATTCATAAAAAAACCTTGGACAAATCTCATTTATAAATAGACGCATCCCCTATCTTTTTGAAAATGTCAACCGAAACAAAACAACATTGATATCATTGTCCAGGATTCGAACTGAGGACGTCCGATTCTGATGTCGAGAAATCTACAGCTTGACCAATCCGATCCACAGAAAAACCTTGGACAAATCTCAATTATAAATATCCGATCCCATATCATTTTGAAAATGTCAAATGTAAACAAAACAAGATTGATATCATTGCCCAGGATTCGAACTGGGGACCTCCGATTCTGATATCAAGAAATCTACCGCTTGACCCATCCGAACAAAATCTCATTTATAAATAGTCGCATCCCCTATCATTTTAAAAATGTCAACCGAAACAAAACAACATTGATATCAATGCCCAGGATTTGAACTGGGGACCTCCGATTCTGAAGTCGAGAAATATACCGCTAGACCAATCCGATCCACAGAAAACCTTGGAATGATATCAGTTATAAATATCCACATCCCCCTATCATTTTGAAAATGTCAAAACAACATTGACATCACTGCTCAGGATTCGAACTGGGGACCGTTGTCTGTGAGCAATATGTGAGGAATGCCATGAGTAGCGAACACAGGTTTTAGTTCATTGATTAGCGATGTGGAAGTCATATCGGCCAGGGTGCGCACGTCGATGTAGTCTGAGTAGAGGTCTACTAGTACGCAGTAGTTTTGTCCATTTACCTCAAAACAGTCACTCGCGACTAACTGCCAAGGTGTCTTGGATCTGCATCAGTGTTTGCAGGGTTTGGTCAGCGAGCGTTACCTTTTTTATTGTGAGTAGACGCTCATCTGTGACAAAGATGGTTGGGTCGATATTCTCCAACTCAATGTTAAGCTTCTGCTCCTGGGTGATGGAGAAGATCAGATAGTCTGGTATCTGATCTTTGACTTGACGCATTGGTAAGGCTGCTTGACAGTGTATCACTCAAGTACATCCGCGAACCCTGCTTGAACTCTACGTGTAGAGAGCACTTCTGTAGGTGCTGCAAGTTGCACCAGAGTCTAACTGAAAGCTGATAGTCTCGGTCCGATCCCTTGTTAGCGTCTCCACTAATAGCTCTACGAAGTATTGCTGTTTGGGCTTGGAATGTACTGTATAAATGCTTTCGTCGCTACCACTTTCGTCTCCTTCCATTTGATGGAGCTTCTGTGTATATTTCTGTGGTTGATGTTTGGTACTATCTTTACCCGACGACTGACAAGCTTGCGCATAGTGGTTACGCTTTTGGCATTTGGAGCAGGTTACTCCATAGGCAGGACACTTGCCCTTGCTGTGTGATTTGCCACAGTACTTGCAATTGTTATTTGGAGGCCTGTTTGGTTTTCCCGATTTAGACGACAAAAGTAAAACAACTAAAATTCACAAAGATCTGGCCAATGTGATTAGCTTCAAGACTTCACACACACAACAAGAGTTTAAAACTCTTACACTGGGAAATTTGCGCAAACTTCTTTCTGCTAATAAGAATACTCCCTGTCCTAAACCAGAACTTCCTAAATCCTTGTACTCCAATAGACCTAACTTGTCAGGGAAGTACAGAGATCTACATGTACTAAGTCTTTGCAAAGGGTCCTGCCCAGAAGTTGCCCAACAAGATCTTGTAGACTTCTACAAAAACTTGCCCCATGAGGAATGATCAAAATGGTAGACCATTGATCTCTGACTGATGTGTCATTCAACCTATCTCTTGTGGTAACCCAAATGATTTCCTATACAGGTCATCTCGAAGACTAGCAGTCTGTTTCCATCACTTGTCTTCACCGTTCAAGTCTTTGATGCATAAGTGGCTATTGATATGATGAGTACCCTGTCTATTTCCAGTTTGGTTAATGTTTCTATTTGATGAGAATTCCAAACCGTATTCACATTTTGTATCGCTCCCATAGCCAGTACAACCGATTTTTGATGTCGTTTTATTCCTACCAGAAACTGAGATGACTCCCCTAATAAATTGTTCACCTGATCCAGTTGTTTTCCCTTTATGGATACAGAAACTTTTGTTTATACCTTGATTGTGATTAGGACCTCACAGTTTTGCTGATGTTGATTGTTAGCCCAAACTTTCTACTCTCTCCATCAACTTTTAAAACCAAGCACTGAAGATCATTTTCTGAATCATGTTTGGTTTTTTTTCATTATAAAATAACTGTTTTCTTTGTTTTACTGTCAGGGGATTCCCATGTCCATTCCCGACTCTCTTTGCTCTCCTTAAATAGAGTCAGTTCAGTTGGTCTCAAAGATTCCCATTGCTTCCCAGTCAAAGTCTTCTTGACGGAGTGGATGAGGAAAATGAGATTGATCGTCTGTCTGGCTGATGGAGAGTCCGAACATTCCAGGTTCCAATTGCTAAGCTAAATTTAAGTATTATCTAAATATTGTCATTTTAATTTATATTGTGACATCACACCTTGCTTAGCGTTTAAAGGGTCTGTATACGTTTAGTAATAACTCTGAAAATTAATGGCAATACAAAATTACAGATGAAAGTACAGATGAAAGTATTATAATGCATTTTGAGAAACTTTTCACTCAAGGTACTACGGTTATGGAAAACCATATCACTTGTTATCCTCAAACATTTAAATCTGATAAGCGTTATGGTCTTAATGCTTCTCAGACTGTGTATTCCCTCGTGAAAAAATCCCTTCTGAAGTAGAAGTATTCACTCTTGTTTGTCGGTGATATTTCAAAAAACAACTACCTTTTTATTGTATAGGATTAACACAATAAACAAGCTCCAATTACCAAACGTATACACGGCACCTGTAAGAATAAAAGTTACATGCACACAAGTTGGAAGAGATTTTGTTTAGACAGTATTATTCTAAAAATACGTTTAAAAAAAAACATTAACTCATTCTTATGAATTTTGGGTTACACATAATCGAATGCATCAGGAGGTCAGTAACTAAATTAAATCTTAGCATTGTTGCCTAAAGAATGTTCAAACAAAGTTATCAGCTGTTTGATGATAACACCTGAAATGAATGTCTACTTTGGTGTTCAGGTATTACATGTATGTTTCAATGATTTTTTATTTAATGTTAACGATATTCTGTTTTAAAATTGATTGCATGAACAGAATAAGTGTTAACGCTTGTTTACAAAATAAAATAAACTGAATCTTAGTTGCAAGAAGAGAATAATTGAAAATGCTTTATATAAACTGCTCACAAAAAGCAAGGAAACTTTTTTCAATCCAGTATATATGTTATTATTTATTACTCTCTTTGAATATGGTATATATCAATGCAAAGCTGAACTGTTCCTCTTTAAAATTATACCACATTTGCAATAATTACATGTTGCTGAACTTGGCTACACGAATAACAATGAGGCAAAGTCACAAATCAAATGTGCCAAAATTACTGTTGTCTGTGCTAGATGGTCAATAGGTGAAGCTCAATAATCAAACCGATCAAGCTTTTCAGAACCATTAATGGTTTACACAAAGATTTGCACCAGTGAGCTCATCAGACACAATTAACCCTCATCTCTTGAAAAACATCTTGTTTGATGGGTATTTGCAAGACGATATTCTACAGCCGATTGCCGTCCAATACTTGCAGACTCTTGGACCAAAATGCCATCTTTCGAGATGACAACGCTCGCCCCTATCGAGCCCGACTGGTGACTGACTACCTGAACAATTTTGGGGTGCACCGGATGGATTGGCCCGCTAACAGTCCAGACCTGAATCCCATGGAACATCTATGGGACCAGATTGCCCTCGCTGTCCGCGCCAGAACCACCAACACATCAACTGTGGCTGACCTAACCAGGTTCCTTAATGAAGAATGGAACGTCATCCCTCATCATCAGCGCATCACAAGACTTTTGTGCAGCATGAGAAGAAGGTGCCAGGCTGTCATCAACGCCTTCGGATCATCCACTCGTTAATGAACTTCTTGTATCAATAAAGTGTATTAAGATCAGTAAGTTGTCTTGCTCTATACCAAACTTCTTGTCTCAATAAAGTGGATTAAGATCAGTAAGTTGTTTTGCTTGTTTGAATTACAGTGTCAATTGATTGTTCACACGGTAACACAAAATTGCAAATTTTGGCACATTTGATTTGTGACTTTGTCTCATTCTCATTAACGTGGTCAAGTTTTCACAAATCAATCTTATTGGAATGTACTTGTGTTATTTTCTTGTAAATCAAGTTACCCCATGTTGCTTTATATTGTGGTGCCATTTTGTTCCCTTTGCATTCATCAGTCTGTACACAGTGCATCTTCTTATTCTTAGCTTGATACATGTAATCACCCCATTGTACTTAATCAGTCTGCTTGTCCGTCGTCACCAATTTGAATTCATTTCACACAATGAGTGATAACGAAAGCGCAAGTAGTGACGACAGTAGCTCTGAGCCATTGAATGACACTCCTCTTCGTTTCAATGATTGTGGTTTTAACCCGACAATTCTGAATTCAGCGGATCCTAGTCAGCTTTTATTTAACACCTGTGGTGCTCAATACCTGTCAGAAAGACAACTCAGAGATAAAACAAAGGAATTAGAAATTGACTCCTTTTCAATCTTCCACGCCAATATCAGAAGTGTAAACAAAAATTTTGAAGATCTCACCTTTACTCTAAATGAAATACAACATAAGTTCCACATTATCGGTCTTACTGAAACATGGCTCAAAAGCACCCCGCATTCTATGTTATCCATTCCTGGATATAAATGTGAGCACAAAAATAGACCTATGCAAAATGGCGGTGGTGTCATGTTATATGTAAAAGACTCATTGCAATACACCATTCGGCCCGATATTGTTAGTGCTTCAGGATGTTTTGAATCAATTTTTTTAGAAATCGGTACAAATACAAAGAAAACTATTATCATAGGTTTAATTTACAGACCTCCCGGTCTTGCTGTTTCTAACTTTTCCGAAGAAATGGATGAAATTCTTAACAAACTAACGACTGAAAACAAAATCTGCTACATTTTAGGGGATCTCAATATAAACTTACTTAAAAATGATTCCCATAACCCAACTCGCGAGTTTTTGGATATCTTATATTCACACTCCTTTCGCCCCACTGTAGACAAACCAACAAGAATAACGTGCAATTCAGCTACTCTTATTGACAACATTTTCACCAACAGCGTAGACTCTCATCAGGCAGAAATTATTACTTCAGGTCTTAGTGATCATTTGCCAATTGTATTGTTTGGTCCCAGTTTTGTTAAAGTTAAAAACTCAAATATGTTTTATTGGAAACGGGATACCAGAGATCGAAATGTCTCCTTCATGAAACGTGAAATGGACACAATCCAATGGGATGAAATTGTTAATACTGAAGATGTAAATGAATGTTACTCCCGGTTTGTTACAAAATTAAATGAAGTGTTTGATAGATATGTTCCATATAAACGATTCAAATGTAAGAAATCCGTGTGCAATCCCTGGATGACCAAGGGTCTGTTGAAATCAATCAGAAGAAAACACAAGTTGTATAAATGTTATCTCCGAAACCCAAATGAATCTAACAAAAGAAAGTATGATAAATACAGAAACAAGTTAACAACTGTAATTAGAGAAGCGAAAAAGATTTATTTCACTGCTTCCTTTGATAAGGAAAAAGGTAATATTAAACAAACATGGAAAATGATCAATAATGTCTTGAACAAAAGAAGTAAGAAGCCGCCCGGTTCTGATTCATTCCTTGTCAATGGTACGACCGTAGACGACCCAAGACACATTGCTGAGCATTTTAACGATTTCTTTACTAATATTGGTCCTAACCTGGCATCAAAGATTCCGGATTCAAGACTAAACCCCACTGATTTTATCGAAGGCGATTATCCTAATTCTCTTTTTATTACCCCTATAACTAAAAGTGAACTTCTGAAGTGTATTGATGGTTTATCGTCTAACAAAAGTCCTGGCCATGATAAATTAGACAGCTATCTTATTAAAAAGACTGGCACCATTATTGCTGGGCCGTTGCTGAAAATATTTAACCTATCGCTGGAGTCAGGAATTGTGCCACATGATTTTAAGAAGGCTAAGGTTATTCCTTTGTATAAAAATGGTGACCCTAAATTAATATGCAACTACCGACCTATTTCTATATTACCATGTCTCTCCAAATTGCTTGAGCGCTTGGTTGCTAATCGTCTTAATACCTTTATAACTAAGTATAATATTCTGCATAACTCCCAGTATGGTTTCCGTGCTAACTTCTCAACCCAAACGGCACTAATAGACCTTGTTGACAAAATCAGTTCGTCTATTGATAAATGTAACCACACTATAGGGTTGTTCTTGGACCTTTCAAAGGCATTCGACACTATTGATCATGTTATCTTACTTTCAAAGCTTGAGAGGTATGGAATTAGGGGAAAGGCCTTGGACTGGTTCAAAAGCTATCTCTCTGATAGGAAACAATTCGTTCATTGGAAAGATTATGACTCTACATCTAAAACTATTAAATGTGGCGTACCTCAAGGTTCAATTCTAGGTCCAATACTCTTTCTCTTATATATAAACGATATCTGTAATTCTTAGAAATTGTTATCCTTTATTCTTTTTGCCGATGACACCAATGTTTTCTTTAGTCATAGTAACTTAAAGGAGGCAGTTTCAGTAATGAACTCAGAACTGCATAAGGTTTCATTGTGGTTTAAATGTAACAAACTATCAATTAATGAAAAGAAAACTTGCTTTATGTTATTTTCAAATATATGTAAAGATGACAACATCAATATTTATATAAACAACTCTAAAATAAGCCAAGTTAATTCTTTTAGATTTCTAGGTGTTATAATTGACAGCAACCTTACATGGAAGTCTCACTGCCAAAAGATTCACACATCAGTTTCCCAAGTTATGGGTGTTCTACGTAAACTTAAAAATATTCTGCCTAGAAATGTGCTTTTCTCTATTTATAATACGCTGGCGTTGCCCCACTTTCAATACGGGATTCTAGCCTGGGGAAATACTCATGCTTCTTACCTGAACAAGCTATTAATCGTACAGAAGAAATCCTTGAGAGTTATAGCCAATTCTAGCTTTAGAGAGCACACTGCACCCCTTTTCAAGCAATTTAAAACACTCGATATTTTTAAACTGTATAAATATCATCTTGGGGTCCTTATGTTTAAGTTTGAATTTAACTTGTTACCAGGTAACATAAGACTCCTCTTTACACGAAATATTGACATCCATCCACATAACACTAGATCAGCTACTAAAATTCATATTGGAAAGGCTCGGACCACTTTATTTATGAAAACAGTCAGACATCAAGGCCCCCTACTCTGGAATCAGCTCACCCCAATACCTTCATTTAGAACTGTGCACAGCTTCAAAAAATACATGAAAAACCTACTTATAACCAGTATCGTCTAAAATGACACCACCTGTAACTACACGCGTACCATGATTATCCATTCCAAATTATCAAGTTTTTTGTAATTTCCTAAACAATGTTCTGTTAATTTTCCTTTTTGTTATCAATCTCAATATGTATTTATGGCTGCATAGCAAACAAATTTTTTTTAAAACAGTTTAATTACAAACAATCATTGCTTTGTGTTTTTTTTTGCTGTATGCACTATACCTTTCACCGTACCTTAATTTCAATAATCAATATTGTTATTGCTATAAACTATAACCTATTAATTTATATTATAAAGGGTCCAGGCTCTGTACAAGCCTAGGCTTTTTCCTGGTGCCCTCCTCTTATCACTCGTTGTTCTTATTTCTTGTATGTTTCATAATTATTTATAGTGATATTTGGAAATAAAAAAACAAACAAACAAACAAACAAACAAAGTCCAGCAACATGTAATCATTGCAATTGTGGTATCATTTTAAAGAGGAACAGTTCAGCTTTGCAATGATATATACCATATACAAAAAGAGTATTAAATAATAACAAATATACTGGATTGAAAAAAGTTTCCTTACTTTTTGTGAGCAGTTTAGTTTGAAATGAATTTCCACTTTGGTGCTCGGGTATTATGTTTCAATGAATTTTATTTCTTATAATAACGATATTCTGTTAAAAAATTGATTGCATGCACAGAATAAGTGTTCATGATTGTTTACAAAATAAAATTAACTGAATTTTGGTTGCAAGAAGAGAATAATTGTAAATGCTTTATATAGTTTAAAATGAATTTCCACTTTGGTGCTCAGGTAATATATTTCAATGAATTTTAATTTAATGTTAATGATATTCTGTTTAAAAATTGATGGCATGAACAGAATAGGTGTTAATGCTTGTTTACAAAATAAAATAAACTGAATCTTGGATGCAGGAACAGAAACATTTATTGTAAATGCTTTATAACTGACTCTCATTATTCTAAATCTGTTTTAGTTTTTCATTTTGATTGCTATTTTCGTGTAATATGGCAGGGGAATCCATCTAGTATGGGGCAGTTTTGAAAACCAAACATTGATTTTGAGACAACATTTTCTCCAATAACTTTACTAAGTCCATATTCGGTACGCATTTCAAACAATTTTCTTTGTTGTTTAGGTTTATAGGTTTTTCAAATCACCTTTGTGATATTTGGGGACGTCAACAAAGCAGAGCTGCAAATAAAGTTCAACTGATTCATAAAATATTGGGACGAAACTACCGCTTCGTCAGTTCGTGAAACATTACCATGTGAATCATACTTTTCTTTACACTAGTTTTACGAAGTGACAAAATAGTACGTGCGCCAGTTCGTAAAACCTTCACGCAGTACATCAATAAGCGCGTGCACGGTAAACAATGCTTTTATGAACCGAAAAAGTTAATTACTTTGAATTATCTAAATTTAAACTACTGATCAAATATTCACATGTACTGTTGAAGGTAAACCCTCTGCAACTGTCCTAGAAATTTTTGCAAGAAATTGTGAGTACTAACCCCTAAAACTTATCATTTCAATACTCCCGATTCGTAAAACCCGATTTTCTCGTAATCCATATTGCATCTGAAGTGGCTATTTGTCGGTTCGTAAAAACAGCAACGAAATGAGCACCCTTGACCCAAGTTTTTTAGTTTAAATGTTGATGCTAGTGTTTTTTTTATTTTTTTATTTTTCTACTGTACAGTGCTTTGAAACAGTGTTAAGGTGCTTTACTAATGCAATTAAGTTAAGTTAAGTTAAATTAAAGGCAGTGGACACTATCGGTAATTACTCAAATAATTATTAGCCTAAAACCTTACTTGGTGAGTAATGGGGAGAGGTTGATAGTATAAAACATTTTGAGAAACGGCTCCCTCTAAAGTGACATAGTTTTCGAGAAAGAAGTAATTTTCCACGAATTTGATTTTGAGACCTCAGATTTAGAATTTGAGGTCTCGAAATCAGCCATCTAACTTTTTTTCCATTATTATCCCGCAACTTCGCAACAAAATTTTCACAGGTTTGTTATTTTATGCATATGTTGAGATACACCAAGTGAGAAGACTGGTCTTTAACAATTACCAATAGTGTCCACTGCCTACAAATTATTAAATACAACATTTTAAACTATTTTTCTGTATAAATAGAAAATTAGATTTCAGAAAAAATGTTGTGTTGAGATATTTTTTGTCATTTTCGATTTTTGCAAGACCAGGTTAATCTATATTTAATGAAAGTTCAACCATTTTCACAACACACATAAGGGCAATTAAACTGTACAAGAAAATTTGCATCATTTAAAATGCAAATACCTCGGTTTTGAATATGCCCAGTCCCCTCGTGTAAACAAAAATGAATTGCAGTATATTATTCTTTCAGTTTATTTTATAAACTGTTTGACAGGGTCCAAACTGCCCCTCTACCTTTGGCCTTTAACTCAACTTCAAAACCTGGTGTTTAAAGGCAGTGGACACTATTGGTAATTACTCAAAATAATTATTAGCATAAAACCTATCTTGGTGACAAGTAATGGGGAGAGGTTGATGGTATAAAACATTGTGAGAATAGACTCCCTCTGAAGTGCCATAGTTTTCGAGAAAGAAGTAATTTTCCACAATTTGATTTCGAGACCTCAGATTTAGAACTTACATTAAGGTCTCGAAATCAACCATCTAAACGCACACAACTTCGTGTGACAAGGGTGTTTTTTTCTTTCATTATTATCTCGCAACTTCGATGACCGATTGAGCACAAATTTTCACAGGTTAGTTATTTTATGCATATGTTGAGATACACCAACTGTGAAGGCTAGTCTTTGACAATTACCAATAGTGTCCACTGCCTTTAACACTCCATACCATCCCCTGTTTCCCCTTATTGTATATCCTACAATCTAACAGTTTAATGTGACAACGGATGCTGACACAATCTGGCACTCTTCTCAAAGCCATTCCAACAGGAAGTCATACTGTAAGGGAACATCTAGATTTCCAATGCTGAGATTCTGAAAATAAAAATCAATTAAACTTTTATTAGGGGCGAGTAAATGAAACCGTAAACCGGCCAGTATACACAAGAGAGTGTTTTATGTTCATAGGTTTTTATACAAGTAAAATTATATGGTTATTAGGTGTTCGGGCCAACAGCCCAGAACACCTCTTATTAGGTGTTCGAGCCACAGTCCTGAACACCTCTTATTTTTGTTCGTTTAAAAAAAAGTTCATTGACACTTTTCTTCTTCTTCTCTACGTCCCTTGTCTGCTAACAGAAACATCTTTCAAAAGATTGTATGAACTTGAAACTTCACACATAGTTAGATGTTCAAAAGGAGAGGAAAAATGGTAGTTGCGTCATGATGACGTCATCCATCTTGAGTTATGAAAATTCAAAGTTTATTATTTTGGTTGAGGAAATATGAACTTATGAAGTATTTTCGACTGAAGAGAAGACTAACTTACAGAATGGGAAATGTATGTTGAATGCCTCGAAACTACACCACGTGCTTTATGGGGCGCTCAAAGTGTATTATTTTAAAAAATCATTACTTTTGAGAGATTGTTACAATCAATACATCATCAGAAATCACCATTTTGACCTTGTCTTAGAAGTTGAAAACTTTAACATGCCTAAAGAACTATGTAAATTCCCCAGTGGTCGTGCAAAAACATTTAACATGTACACCACGTGTAGTGTAAGCGGTGCAGAGTCACGCTCCAGTGCTGATCCCTAGAGTGTGATCAAGCTTTATGTACAAGTCTTCGTACAAGGCGTTGCAAAATACATTTTCTTTCGATTTAGTTATAGTCTATCTTATACAGTCGTCAATATTTCATAAGTTCATATTTCCTCAACCATATAAGCTATTTTGACAATCTATACATCATAATATGAAAGGGCTTTACATACTTCACAAAAATAGATACATTGGTGAACTTTTCTTGACCTTTTGACCTGTCTATACCGGCAGTGACTGTTAAATACTTTGAAAAGGCGTTATTGAGTTGCTTTTATGTTGATAGTACACCTTATTGATGCTTTACAAAAAACAAATCTTGCAAAGGTCAGGAAAAGGTCTGGTATAAAAAAAATATTCCGATGACATCACCAACTTGCTATCCCACTGTCTTTGGTCAACGCTGGTATTGAGTACTCAGACCTGCAATTGCCCTCGGTTATGAGTGGAGTCCTCCAAAAGTACTTTCTTTCTACTTTTGCAGCCCCTGACCCACATATAGCCGCTACTTTTTGCACTTTGGTTCGTCTTCGGTTAGTTGTATTAAAGTTGTTTTAACTCATCCAAAAATATCATCCAGTTCGTAATCTCCGCTCTAAATCCAGGTCTCTCTTAGGTTGTTCCTCGACTTTTACTAAATTTTATGGGGCCAGAGCTTTTGCAGCAGCAGCAGCAGAATTATGGAATAGTCTTCCGGACACCATAAAACAAGCTCAAACAGTGACAAAGTTAAAAACACATTTATTTTTGCAAAATAAAATATCAACTAAATTTAGTATCAACTAAATTTTGCTTTTGTTTTTACTTCACATCCTTATTAACTTTTGCTTCTCTTTTGTTTTCATCATAGGGACTTCTCTGTGATTGTGATATGCGCTCTACAAAAATGGTTCATTATTATTATTAATGTTGTACTTTTAAGATGTTTATAGGTGTATTTCTTGTGATTGCTTTCCTGTTGTTGTACATATTTATTATGTTGTGCTTATATGTATATTTTGTGTTGTTTTGGTCCAATACATAAAAATAATAATAATATATCGTAACTCTCTCACAACAATAACACAACACAAAAACTACAAGCAGTTCCACGATTTGATAATATCTTATATTGATATTAAATCTCTCAACACAATTTTTGGGAGACGATCGTAGAAAGCTTATCAAAACACGTCCTACCCGACCTGCCGCTAAGACAAAAGAGGAAGATCGCGCGGTATGCCGCGGGGCGGCTAATAGAGGGTGCTAGTTCTTAGCGCTATTACCTGCCGGTATAGGGAAATATGCAAAAATAGTATTGTGCTCTACAGGTACCGTAGGTATGAGTGAAGTAGACTATAAGCTTTCATGGTTTTTGTTTTCAACTATAGTTACGGTGACTGCTCTCTATTCCGACATCTCTATGTTCCGACACCCCTATATTCCGTCACCCCTATGTTCCAACAACTCGACCTATATTCCGACATCCCTATGTTCCGACACCCCTATATTCCGACACTATGTTCCGACACCCTTATATTCCAATGACCCAAACACCCCTATGTTCCGACACCCCTATGTTCCAACAACCTGTACCAATATTTTGTGTTAGCTATTTTTTCTTTTAAGAAAAACGGTGCGACTTAAACTAAAGAAACTACACATGACCGCAAATTAGTCCATGAACGTACCGGTAACCTATCTTTATGTAGTCCCCCAAAGAAGTTTGAGCAACTTTGGTTTCTTTAGCAGAGGACTGAGTAATGGTGGGGGTGGTAGGACTTAATTATTTATTGTTATTAATTGTTAACGAATCATTATTATGATTATATTGTTTTTGTGGTGGGTGGGGGGGGGGGGGCAAAAGAAAGAAATTACACATCGGTGCAATAAACGCAGGAGGGGGTTGGAATTTTTGGTAATTTCAACATGGACACGCACCTAACAATAGCAAAGTACCAAGTATTTTATTGCCAGCTACCTCGGGGAGCCATACTCATGTGTATATAACAAAAAAAAAAAAAAAAATGCATGTGTGATTCCATCACTTTTTAAAACAGTACAATTTCATCTTATGAATGTTCAAACCTAATCCCGGCCGAAATTTACTGGGAAACCTGGCATAATACAAGTTGTGTTTTTGTTATTGATCAACTGAGTAATAATGTGCGGAAACAACTTGTCGGAATATAGGGGTGTCGGAATATAGGGGTGTCAGAACATAGGGGTGTCCTGTCAATGGGCCCTGTCATTCACGGCAGAAGATTTTTTAATCTCGGGGGGAAGGGAATCTTGAGGGATTCAAAAGTGCCTTGTCATGCTTGTGAGAATATATTTTTAATCGTAAGCGTAGCTTGCAAATCTTGAAACGTAAGCCTAGCTTGACTCGGGATTGAAAGCATACCTTTTGATTATAGCGTAACTGAAACTTATCCGTATATTGGATTGTATAAGCGTATGACAGGTTATAAGCCAAAGCCCAAACGGGTTAATGTTAAAAATGAATCTGTGTATGCCAATGATCTTAATGCGTTCTATTGTAGATTTGATCAAACTGACTTCAGCAGTGAACAGACACAGGTGAATGATCTGGCTTGGTCTTTTCCGACAAACGATCTTAACATTTCAGTTGGGGAAGTACGGAAATTGTTTTGCAAATTAAATTCTCACAAAGCAAAGGGTCCGTATGGCGTTAGTTGTAAAGTTTTGAAACTATGTGCTAATCAGTTAGTTTTCCCTTTTCAAGCTTTTCCATGCCTCTATCAGTACCGGGAAAGTCCCAGCCCTGTGGAAATGTTCAACCATTGTTTCTATTCCTAAGCGACTCCATGCCAGAGAGATGAACGATCTTCGACCAGTGGCTTTAACATCTGTGCCAATGAAATGTTTAGATAGGGTAATCATGAATAGGCTCATGCCATCAGTTAACCAATCTTTAGACCAGATGCAATTTGCATATCGTCCCAAAAGAAGCGTAGAAGACGCAGTGCTTACTCTATTAAATACTGCTTGCGAACATTTAGAAAAAGGTGGTACTTATGTTAGAGCCCTCTTTGTTGATTTTTCAAGTGCGTTCAATACAATTCAGCCTCACCTCATGATTAAAAAGCTCCTTGATCTTAGAGTAGATTCTACTATTGTTTTATGGATATAAAGTTTTCTTATAAACCGGACACAACAGGTTAAGCTAAACTCCACTATCTCACCATTTCTTTGTACAAGAATAGTGATATTGGTCATTTCAACTTGGTTTCAGGTGGTTCCTTTGATGTTTAATAACCCAGGGGAGGGGATGTGTCTGCCGGGCCCAATGCAGCAAAACTTTCGTCTGGCAGTTGATACTTCCCCTTGTACCTGTATTAAGAATATTGTTATTGGTCATTTCAACTTGGTTTCAGGTGGTTCCTCTGAAACCCGGGGGAGGGGAGGTGTCTGCCAGGCCCAATGCAGCAAAACTTTCGTCTGGTGATTGACACTGGTATTAAGAATAGTGTTATTGGTCATTTCAACTAGGTTCCAACTTGGTTCCTTTGATGTTAACCCGGGGAGGGTAGGTGTCTGTCGTGCCACGCCCAATGCAGCAAAACATTTGTCCGGCGGCTGATACTGTCTTGTGTTAAGAATAGTGCATTAGGCCTATTGGTAATTTCAACTTGGTTTTATGTGGGGGTGTCTGAAAGGCCCAATGCAGCCAAATTAGGAATCAAGGGCCACAACTTAAATAGCATACACCTTTCAGCCACACAGCTGGTATCCTTAATAAATTACGGGGTCTTAAAGGGACACACCGGCTGAATTGGGCTATTTGGGCTACAAAATAGACTAAAATATGTCTTCAGTGGTCTTCCAGGAATAACGAAGAACAGTCATCAAATTTAGTCATTTTTGAGCATTTTAAGACAAAAACAAAGGTCGCGTGATTGTTCTTACCAAAAAGTGGTACAAACAATCACGTGACCTTCCGGGCTAGTTTTATTTCCAGCCGTCTATAAGTAACTTACCAAACCAAATTTAAATCTTTTTTTTTACAAAATAATTAACGAGTAATTGACAAAAAAGCTGTATTCAAATTATCGCTACAAAATGTAAATAATGGTGAAAAATCTAACGTAAGATTCGCATTAAAAAAGTCTGTGTAACGAAAGCTTGTTATATGGCCCCCCGACGTGGAGCAATCGGAACATAAGCCTTGGGGCATCATGAGTCAAGTTACGCTTACGTTCCATATGCAGCTACGTTTACGTTTTAAGATACCCAGCTATGCTTACGTTCCAAGATATGCTTATGTTCCAAAAGATAAGGTGGCGTTCTAAGCTACACAGCTACTCAGCTACGCTTACATTCCAAGTTTTACTTACGTTCCTTCAAGTTTGCTATAATAACAAAAGGTACGCTTTCAATCCTGAGTCAAGTTACGCTTTCGTTCCATATGCAGCTAAGTTTACATTCCAAGATATGCTTACGTTCCCAAAAAATATGGTTACATTCTGAAAGATATGGTTCCGTTCCAAGCTACGCAGCTACGCTTATACAATCCAATATACGTATAAGTTTCAGTTACGCTATAGTCAAAAGGTACGCTTTCAATCCCGAGTCAAGCTAGGCTTACGTTTCAAGATTTGCAAGCTACGCTTACGATTCAAAATACATTCTCACAACAACGCTTTTGAATCCCTCAAGATTCCCTTCCCCCCGAGATTAAAAAATCTTCTACCGTGAATGACAGGGCCCATTGATCAGTTTCATCTGTTCAGCAGAAAATACTGCTTACAAAAATTTTAGTTGGGCACCAGCCACAAGTTTTCAAATTTAATTAAAATTTGGCTGGTGACGAGTTTCTGCTAAGCAATACTATTTTGTGCTAAGCAAATTGTTGTGCCACATGAAATTGGGCCCTGGCACGTCGGGAGCACGTAAAGCCCTGATCGCATTCCAAACTGCATCATGGCTATGCGGTAGTAGACCTAGTTTTTTGTTGCCAGGAATGCTTTATTTACTTGTCATTGTCCCATCATATTCTGGGTTAGTTTCTTTGTGTTCTTCGTGACGATCTTTGAATGTAGGTTGAAGCATGAAGGTCTACCTCCATTGCGAAGGATTTGCCTGATCCGTACAATTATGCTGGTTGTTTATAATACATGGATGGACTGGGTTCTTATGCTGCGTCGTACTAAAACGTTGCTGTAAACAAAGCACCAGTCTACTTACAACATTGTGCGACAATGTCACGAAGATTTGACAGTTGCAACGGCTGGAAACACGTATACGGTGGCATTTTACCGCTTTGGGGTTTTTAATCAATTTTTCGCTAATTACTTGACATTTTGATGATTTTTTTTTACAGCAACCATCTATTAAAACATTATTTATGAGTATACACCCCTAAATTGCGTAAATGGTGAGCTGGTGTGTCCCTTTAACGTTTGAAAAGAATACCACCACGACACGCGGTGTCTGCTGGGGCGGAGCTCCAAAAGGGGGAGATTTTAGCATATTTTAAGAGGCTGTATCTCGGAAACGATATGGATTTATTTTTTGGTGAATGTTTATTTCAGCCGGAGCGGAACAGTTAGACAAAGTTTCATGTAAATCTGAGCTAATTTGACAACTGGTTAATTTCAACCCATAGGTTTGTACACTAAATATTTGAAAAGGGGGTGTCTGGCAGGCCTAATGCAGCAGAAAATTTGTCTGGCGGTTGATAATTTTAACTTCATGTTTCATGTGGTACCTAGAATGTTTCATTCAGCCCATTATGTTGCCTCTTTGTTGGGGGTCCATGCGCCACACGCAGCGGGGGGTCCCCGGCAGACATCCATATCTGACTAATGTATGTCAGGTTATCCACTAAACGTTCCTGTACTCAAATATTGGTACCTTGTTCCTTTAACCAAAGTGCTCTGGGCTGCCGGTCTATTATTGAAATATCTAGAAGTTCAAAAGATTTAAACTGTGAAATCTCGTTCACAGACACCTTCAGTGCACTTTACGGTAGATGACACAAATTCCTCCGCCGCGGGTTTCTCGAGGCAAGTAAGTGAATCGGTAATCCGGCAAAGTACAGTTAAGGTCAGCAAATATGACGTCATCACGTAAATCACCGCGTAACCATGACTCTGTCACAACCAGGATGTCAAGATGGCCATCTGGATCCATATAATCAGATCACTAATTGACCATGTTTTGTTGTTCATGGAGCATGCATCCCAAACACCAGCTTGCAATTAGGGCGCTATTCTGGGCTGCTTTGGTTGAGGTGCCCAATGGATTGGGCGTAATAGCTCAACTTGTTTAACACTTGGTCTTATGATGCACAGGTATTTGCGCCAGGTTCATGTGATTCACACCATTATCCCGAGTCAATGGAGTCAATGATTGTTGAGTAATACAAACAGGAATCAATAACTTATGGCGTAACTTTCCTCCACGATATCCACACTTAGTTTGTTTAGCAATGTTTAAATCCTTAAGACATTCCCATTCGTTTTGCATGAAAGGGGACGATGATTAGTCTTTGTTACATGTTCTCCAATCTGAATCAAACGTTCCCGCGAGTAAGTGATGAGACACATTGCAAAAACGTAGCATAAGACCTGTACTGTGCACTGATGGTAGCGTAGTAGGCCTATGTAGTAGGTGATTTGCCTGAGCGCCTAACTGCGGCCACTCAAATCAGCTCTGTATTTGTTTGCTAATTTCTTAGTATATTGCTCATTTTGTGTTCTTATTTTTATACAACTGGATTTGTTACTACACCTGGAATCTACAGGACTTTTTCTGTGTATCCTGGAGTCATCTGAATTGTGAAAATAGTGTTTTTCTGTTGGAATTTTTGTTGAAAATTCTGGTGTACAAAAAGCTATCTCACTCTTTGGTGGCTGCCTGTGCAGTCATCCACCTAGTCCATGGACATTTTTCACCCATCTGGGGACAATGGAGGTAAGTATCCTTTTCATTCTCTCCCTGCTTGCTAGACCATTGTACTGTTCTGACTCATCTGTGGTCAGCTTTGTTCCATCATCATCAATTGTGCTTAGTGCTTGCGTTCTACCAGAGACCCAGCTAGGACTCATCCACCATCGAAGATATCTGAAATGCCCCGTTTCTTACTATGACAACTCCCCAGCCCATTTTTCATCTGGAAATTGTGATCTTTGGTGACATTGCTGTAAATCCCGGCCCTGAAGCTGAAAACAACTCAAACTCAGCAGAAGCTAGTCCAAACTCTGAAAATTCCTACTCACGAAACAGGCTTCTCAGTCTCCGTTGTGCTCCATCCACACGTGCTACAACTCTGCTGCCTTCCTGTATGTTCACATTGCAGAACCTTGGCCTTTTTGTAAATCCCAGCACTGTTCATCGACCTACAACATCGTGGTAAAAAAGCTGGTCACCGTAGAACTGTTCATAAACCCCCTATACCAGAAGTTTCACTCTCATCTGTTCCATCACCAGTGACGCCAGCCAAATTTCAACTAAGCCTTTGTGTTCTGAACACACAGTCCATCTGTAACAAGTATGACGATTTTGCTGATTTTGTTCTGGAAAAAGATATTTACCTTGTTGCCGTTTCAGAAACATGGCTGAGACCAGATGACAACTTAGACATGTACCCCTGCTGGCTACTACTTTCATCACATCCCAAGACCTCACAAGATCGGTGGAGGAGTTGCAATACTGTACAGATCTACTTTATCCGTCTCTGTGAAAAGTAATGACGTCCAATACAGAACTTTTGAATCTCTTCATGCTGAGGTTTCCGGAAACTCTAAATCTGTTTGACTTGTCATTGTGTACAGACCTGAAAGAGATTCAAACGGCCAACATGTGACTTTCTGATTTGGAATATCTCCTTCATCCATCAGAAATCATCATAACCGGTGACTTTAACATTCATGTTGATGACATCCACAACAACAATGCAAACCGGTTTAAGCATCTACTTCAGGCTTTCGGTCTTACCCAGCATCGGTCATTGCCTGGACCTTGTTGTAACTCGTGACATCACCCCACCTATTGTCTCAAACTTTGTTATTCTACCTGGATTATCAGACCATTATGCAGTCATGTGTAACTTGAGTCTGTGCAAGCCAAAAGTCCCAACCATTACTGTAAAGAGCCGACAGTGGAAACATTACATGTGAATTCTCCTGAAGTGTTCCGCGACATAGAAACTCATTTGGCAAAGCTAAAAGTCGATCACGACTGCTTGGATTCCTATGTCAGCCAATATGAGAGTACTGTCATTGACATCTTGGATAAGCACGCGCCTTCGAAAACAAGATCAGTCAAGGTCCGAACTGAAGTCTCCTGGTTTAATGATGACATTCGTACAGCAAGAAAGATCTGTCGTCAACTGGAGCGGAAATGGCGGAAAAATGGCAAACTGGAAATACAACGACAAGAATATCGCAACCAATGTAAAGTAGTCAGGAATTTGATCAACCAGGCAAAGATTACCCATTATATTCATCTCAAGTACAAGATTCCTCAGGAGATCAAAAGAAGCTCTTCATGATAATAGGTAAGTTGTTGCTCAAACCCAAAACCCCTGTCCTTTTATCCAGACTTGGCAAATGAATTCCAGAAATTCTTTGTCACCAAGATTTCAGACAACCGCTCATCATTTTCATCAGTCCCTTACAACGTGCCGCAGACATTGCCACAACTTCAACCAGAGTGTAGACTATCTGTGTTTGAGCCTGCCACTGTTGCTGAGATTCAAAGGGTTATTATGAAATCTCCTTCAAAATCCTGTGAGCTGGATCCAGTGTCAACATCCATGATGAAGCAAAACATTGATATATTTTTACCCTACATCACTAATCTTGTAAACGAATCCCTCAGTTCCGGTTGTTTCCCCGATAGCCTCAGTGTTTCCTACATTAGGCTGCTCATCAAAAAACCAAGCCTGGACAAGGAAGTATTCAAAAACTACAGACCAGTTGCAAACTTAAAATATCTTGGAAAAGTCATCGAAGGAGTAGTGTCATCACGTATTTCTGATCATTTCATACTTTCAACCTGTCCGACGTGTTCCAGTCAGCATACAAGCCTTTCCATGGGACAGAAGCTGCACTAGTCCGTGTGAGCAACGATATTCTTTCTGAAATGGACAATGGTAACCTTACAGCACTAGTCCTGCTAGACTTGAGTGCTGCTTTTGACACTGTTGATCACAACATCCTTCTCTCTCGGCTCCAGAATCACCTTGGCATAGAGGAAACGGCCCTAGCATGGTGCAAATTGTATCTCTACAATAGAACTCAGCATGTACGTATTGGCACCGCGATATCCGACCCTGTTGTTTTGAACTACTCTGTGCCACAGGGGTCGGTCCTGGGCCCGCAGTGGTTTACACTGTACACTTTACCGATTCGTGACATCATCCTGAATTTTAATCTGAATAACCATGTATATGCAGCAGACACTCAGCTATACATCACGTTTAAATCTTCTCAAGAAAACGCCAATGCATCTATTGCAAGACGTTGGACACAACAAAACTTCCTGAAGTTGAATGATGGACAGAGTTCCTTCTATTTGGGTCACGTCAACAGTTAACAAAGGTTTCAGTGCCATACATTTCCATCGGTGATGCTCAGATAGCTCCCTCGCTGCAAGCTCGGAACTTAGGGGTTATTTTTGATTCATCAATGACATTTCAACCACACATCAACAACATCGTTCGACTGTCATCATACCACATCAGGAATATTGGTAAGATTCGTAAGTACTTGGACAAAAGTGCCACTGAAAAGGTCATTCATGCATTTGTTACTTCTCGCCTTGACAATGGCAATGCTCTTCTCTACACTCTTCCTAACAACCAGATTTCCAGTCTTCAACCCCTCCAAAATACTGCTGCCCGCATTGTGACAATGTCCAAGAAATCCTGTTCCATCACCCCCATTACCCAACAACTACACTGGCTCCCTATCTCTCAACGAATCATCTTCAAGCTAAGCTCATTGTCCACAAAGCACTTAATGGCAAGGCTCCCCTCTATATTTCTGAACTTCTCCAAGTTTACACTCCATCAAGAAATCTTTGATCAAGTTTCATGCTTCTTCTCATTGAACCCAAGTCTCAACACTCATGGGGAGACAGGTCTTTTTCTTCAGCTGCGCCACGCATCTGGAACTCTCTACCACTTAATCTTAGAACTTGTCTTTGTACCACAACATTCAAATCTCTTCTCAAAACTTATCTTATTTCACAGGTTTTCAAGGACTAATTTTTGTTGTGTCTGTTTTTCTTTGTTTTGTTTTTGTTTTGTTTGTTGCTGGTTTTACTGCGCCTTGAAACCCAAGGTGGATACGTGTGCATTACAAGTCTTATTATTATTAGTAGTAGTAAACAGTTCTGTGTATTGAGCATACCCGATGATCAACGAGTTATAAAAATATACAGAACAACAAGATTTAAACTGTGCGAGTATACTCCAGAGGAAGATGAACAAGGAGTATCATAAAAGGGCATACTAGAATCAGAAAGTACTCACAATCATCCTATACTGTAACATCCATAGTAAAATAATAAGTTCACAAAACAGCGAAAATCTGAAGAATAGTCAGAGCTCAATTTGGTTACGTGCAGCCGTGTGTAGCATCACTTCCCAAACAAAACAACAGTTTTGCCAGACACGGCATACCACAGAAGGTACACGTAGTCACAGACAACGGCTCTCAGTTCATAGCCGCAGACTATGAGGAATTCAGTAAAGAGTGAGAGTTCGAGCACCAAACATCCTCACCATACCACAGTCAGAGCAATGGAAAGGCAGAATCAGCTGTCAAAATTGTTAAAAACATCATCAAGAAGGTGACCGAAGCAAAACAGGGTCTACATCTTGCAATTCTAGACTGGCGTAAAACACACCCGCTGCAAATGGTAGCAGTCCAGATCAGAAACCGATGTCTCAACAAACACGTTTCCTACTGCCGACAACAGAAGATTATCACAGGAGTACCAGAACCCATTAGACACCTGAAACAGAGAGCCAAACAACAGTATGACAAAACCGCTAAACCCCTACCTTAGTTGCAAATTGGACAGCCAATCAGATTGCAGCCAAACAACCACAACAACATCCAGTGGAAACAAGGCAGATGCGTTGACAATGATTGATCACACTCATACCTCATTGAACTAGATAATGGACAAGTCCCAAGACGTAACCGTAAACATCTACGCGCATCTCACTCTTCAGACAGAGGTGACCAACTTGAGTGGAGCAACCGTTTAACCGCCAGGAGTTTCTACTTCAAATGGTCAACAGGATGAACCAGTGAATGCTCAGATGGACGAACCAAAAAGTCCAACTAACCCAGCAGAGATTCCACCGAGCCCTGGCAAGAGTTCGGTGTAATCCATTCGTACTAGATCAAACATCAAACCACTGAATAAATAAAGGATTTTATCATTAAGTAGTTTGTCACATGACATTGGACACTACATACTGTCATGAACTCAAGAAACCATTTGTCAAACAATCCCGCGTCAATTATAAATTTTTACATTAATTCAACTTTTTAATTGAACTTCTGGACATGAACATTTCAACTGAACAATTGACTTAAAAAAGAAAGAAGATGTTGATAGTATACCACTCATCTTATATACCGCCCTCTATTGACAAGTTACAATGTATAATGCAACTCATGTTCTAAGCATTACTTGGACTTAACATGACCCAAAGAGTTCTTAAACAAGTCAAGTTGTCATTGCCTCTTTATTTCCTTTGAGTCTCAATCTAATGAGCCCATAACAGTTCTAACTACGTTCATCACTTTGTATTTTAACCAAGCAAGCTGAATTTATCCAGGAAAGTTTGAGGGTTCTGAAGTTTGGTGAAATTTAGGATAGTGTGTTATGGCTATATTTGAGAAATTTTTCAAACAAATTGTTATTAAAATTTGCTCTTGACAAAAACGATAAAATTACTAATATTAATAATAATAATAAGACTTGTAATGCGCACATATCCACCCTGCTGGGTGTTCAAGGCGCAGTAAAACCAAAAACAAAACAAAAACAAAACACAACACAAAGAAAAACAGACACAACAAATTAGTCATTGAAAACCTGTGACATAAGATAAGTTTTGCGGTACAAACACAAGATCGAAGATTAAGTGGTAGAGAGTTCCAGATGTGTGGCGCGGCTGAAGAAAAAGACCTGTCACCCCATGAGTGTCGAGACTTGGGCTCAATGAGGAGAAGCATGGAACTTGATCGAAGATTCCTTGATGGAGTGTAAACTTGAAGCAGTTCAGAAATATAGTGGGGAGCCTTGCCATTTAGAGCTTTGTGGACAATGAGCATCAGCTTGAAGATGATTCGTTGAGAGATAGGGAGCCAGTGTAGTTGTTTTAGAATGGGGGTGATAGAACAGGGTTTTCTAGACAGTGTCACAATGCGGGCAGCAGTATTTTGGGGCCGTTGAAGTCTGGAAATCTGGTTGTTAGGAAGACTGTAGAGAAGAGCATTGCCGTTGTCAAGACGAGAAGTAACAAATGCGTGAATGACCTTTTCAGTGGCACTTTTGTCCAAATACTTGCGAATCTTACCTATATTCCTGATGTGATATGATGATAAACGAACAATATTGTTGATGTGTGGCTGAAGTGTCATCGATGAATCAAAAATAACCCCCAAGTTCTGAGCTTTCAGCGAGGGAGCTATCCGAGCATCACCGATGGAGATGTATGGCACTGAAACCTTAGTTAACTGTTGACGTGACCCAAATAAAAGGAACTCTGTCTTATCATCATTTAACTTCAGGAAGTTTTGTTGTGTCCAACGTCGAATCTCTTGGATGCATTTCTCAAGTCTTGCAATAGATACATTGGCGTTTTCTTGAGAAGATTTAAACGTGATGTATAGCTGAGTGTCGTCTGCGTACACATGGTAATTCAGATTAAATTTGAGGATGATGTCACGAATCGGTAAAGTGTACAGCGTAAACCACTGCGGGCCGAGTACCGACCCCTGTGGCACAGAGTAGTTCAAAACAACAGGGTCGGATATCGCAGTGCCAATACATACATGCCGAGTTCTATTGTGGAGATACGATTTGCACCATGCTAGGGCTGTGTCCTCTATGCCAAGGTGATCCTGGAGCCGAGAGAGAAGGATGTTGTGATCAACAGTGTCAAAAGCAGCACTCAAGTCTAGCAGGACTAGTGCTGTAAGGTTACCATTGTCCATTTCAGAAAGAATATCGTTGCTCACACGGACTAGTGCAGCCTCGGTCCCATGGAAAGGCTTGTATGCTGACTGGAACACGTCGGACAGGTTGAAAGTATGAAATGATCAGAAATACGTGATGACACTACTCCTCCGATGACTTTTTCAAGATATTTTAAGTTTGCAACCGGTCTGTAATTTTTGAATATCTCCTTGTCCAGGTTTGGTTTCTTGATGAGCGGCCTGATGTAGGAAACTTTGAGGCTATCGGGGAAACAACCGGAACTGAGAGATTCGTTTACAAGCTTAGTGATGTAGGGTACAAATATATCAGTGTTTTGCTTTATCATGGATGTTGATACTGGATCCAGCTCACAGGATTTTGAAGGAGATTTCATAATAACCCTTTGAATCTCAGCAACAGTCGCAGGCTCAAACACAGATAGTCTACACTCTGGTTGAAGTTGTGGCAATGTCTGCGGCACGTTGTAAGGGACTGATGAAAATGATGAGCGGATGTCTGAAATCTTGGTGACAAAGAATTTCTGTAACTCATTTGCTAATCCTGGTTATTGTAGGTGGATGGAAGGACAGGGGTTTTGGGTTTGAGCAACAACTTACCAACTATCTTGAAGGGTTTCTTTTGATCTCCTGAGGATTCTTGTACTTGAGATGAATAATGGATGATCTTTGCCTGGTTGATCAAATTCCTAACTACTTTACATTGGCTGCGATATTCTTGTTGTTGTATTGCCAATTTGCCATTTTTCCGCCACTTCCGCTCCAGTTGACGACAGATCTTTCTCGCTGTACGAATATCATCATTGAACCAGGAGACTTCAGTTCGGACCTTGACTGATCTTGTTTTCCAAGGTGCGTATTTATCCAAGATGTCAATGACAGTACTCTCATATTGGCTGACATAGGAATCCAAGCAGTCATGATCAACTTCTAGATTTGCTAAATGAGTGCCTATGTCGTGGAACACTACGGGAGAATTCACATGTTTCCATTGTCGGCTCTTTATAGTGACGGTTGGGACTTTGGGTTTGCACAGACTCAAGTTACACATGACTGCATAATGGTCAGATAATCCAGGTAGAATAACAAAGTTTGAGACAATTGGTGGGGAGATTTCACGAGTTATGACAAGGTCCAGGCAATGACCGAGACGATGAGTCGGCTCCTTGATATGCTGGGTAAGTAGATGCTTAAACTGGTTTGCATTGGTGTTGTGGACGTCATCAACATGAATGTTAAAGTCGCCGGTGATGATGATTTCCGATGGATGAAGCAGATATTCCAAAATCAAATTCTCAAACTCCCTTAGAAAACTTGAGAAAGTCACATGTTGGCCGTTTGAATCCCTTTCAGGTCTGTATACAATGACAAGTCGAACAGATTTAGAGTTTCCGGAAACTTCAGCATGAAGAGATTCAAAAGTTGTGTACTGGACGTCATTACTTTTCACAGAGACAGATAAAGTAGATCTGTACAGTATTGCAACTCCTCCACCAGTCTTGTGAGGTCTTGGGATGTGATGAAAGTAGTAGCCAGCAGGGGTACACTGACGACATATTAAGTTGTCGTCTGGTCTCAGCCATGTTTCTGAAACGGCAACAAGGTCCAGATCTTTTTGCAGAACAAAATCAGCAAAATCGTCATACTTGTTACAGATGGACTGTGTGTTTAGAACACAAAGGCCGAGTTGAGATTTGGCTGTAGTCACTGGTACTGGAACAGAAGGGAGTGTAACTTTGAGTACAGGGGGTTTATGAACAGTTCTACGGCGACCAGATTTTTTACCACGATATGTAGGTCGGTAAACAGTGCTGGGATTTACAAAAGGGCCAAGGTTCTGTAGTGATAATATACAGGAAGGCAGCAGAGTTGTAGCACGTGTGGATGGGGCATAGCGGAGACTGAGAAGCTTGTTTCGTGAGTAAGAATTTGCAGAGTTTGGACTAGCTTCTGCTGAGTTTGAGTTATTAACACCTTCAGGGCCGGGATTTACAGCAATGTCACCAAAAATCACAATTTCCAAATGAAAAGTGGCTGGGGAGTTGTCATAGTAAGAAATAGGGCATTTCAGATATCTTCGATGGGGGATGAGGCCTAGATGTGTCTTTGGCAGGATGCAAGCACCAGACACAATTGATGCTGATGGAACAAAGCTGACCACAGATGAGTCAGTACAGTACAATGGTCTAGCAAGCAGGGAGAGAATGAAAAGGATACTTACCTCCATTGTCCCCAGATGGGCGAACAATGTCCATGGACTAGGTGGATGACTGCACAAGATGCAGCCAACTAAGTGTGTGTAAGCTTTATACACCAGAATTCTCAGCTGAGACAGTGAAAATTTCCAACAGAAAAACACTATTTTCACAATTCAGATGACTCCAGGATACACAGAAAAAGTCCTGTAGATTCCAGGTGTAGTAACAAATCCAGTTGTATAAGAATAAAAACACAAATTGAGCAATATACTAAGAAATTAGCCAACAAACACAGAGCTGATTTGAGTGGCCGCTGTCAGGCGCTCAGTCAAACATGAAAACTCACAGTGAAAGAGCCCTAAAAGTTTAGCGAATGCACTGAGGGGATAGTCATCTGCGACAGAATCATTATTTATGATGAGAAGCAGAAACAAGATGTTAGTTTCATTTATTAAATTGGCCCATCAACATGGGATAGGAAAAAAAACAAATAAATTGTGTACGATCCGAGTGACGAGCGGCGGAGGGGAAAGCTAGCACTGTAGCAGAATTTCATTACATTTTTTGAAAAACATTATGAAGGTAAAGGTATTTATGAATGGGAGTCAAAGTGTGTTGAATCGGTTTTAAACTAGTGGTTTAAACCCGCCGAGGCCTGATTCTTGATAGTTTACCCCCACTTGTGATTCGTCTCGGTAAAATTATCAAGAACCAGGCCTTGGCGAATTAAACCACTAGTTTAAAACCTCTTCACAACACATTGATTCCCTTATTCATAAATACCCCAGACAGTTTCGTTATTCCTATTGGTGGAGAGCAGGCCACGTGGGGTTGGGAGTGTCGTAACCAAGGGGTTAAGACCACTCTACGGTGTTTATGATCAGCAGAGTGTGTGTTCGAATCCCCAGCCATGACACTTGTGTTCTTAAGCAAGACACATAACCATTGCTTCGTCCTTCGGATCGGACGTAAAGCAGTTGGTCCCATGTGTTGTGTAAAACGCATGTAAAAGAACCCAGTGCACTTATCGAAAAGAGAAGGGGTTCGCCCCCGTGTTCCTGGCTGGATTGGCAGTATATTGTGCCACAGCACCTTGTAAACCATTACATGGTGCTTACGGATTAGGTCTTATATCTCAAAATTCGCCCCACTCCTTGCAGTAATAATACCTGGCGCTTTGTACCCTTTGGCAAAAGGCGCGTTATAAATATGGTTATTATTATTATTATTATTATTATTATTATTATTATTATTAATGGTTGATTATAAGACCATTTGGAGCTGTTTAAGTAGCAGTGCGTAACCTATTTCTAAACGCGCATACACACAACCCAACGCGTACCAAACAGATTTTTCACAAAGTTTTTGAAAAAATATGTACGAACCTTTAATTTTCGCTATGAACCAGATTAACAAAGTGTCTACCGGTAATTGTATTTTTTGTCTGATTTGAAAACAAAATGCCCCTTTTATAAAGGGAAAAAAGAGAAGTGACTAGTTCTTAAAAGTTTGTATTTACTCATTTTGCTCTGCAGATGTGAAAATACACAATTCACTCAATAAACGTCTAATATGCATTTTATGCAACACATTTCCTTCTTAAGATCCTTATTGACTTATCAGAAACATATTGTGGCGAAACAGTTGCATGGGGGCACAACCGATATAGTTTTTGCCAGCGGCGCCAGGCACATGATAGGTGTGTGCACAACGCGTGATCCCCGCGTGGGGATCACATGAACAGCATGTGGCTGACCACAAGCCAAGGCCGAAGGAAATATATAGGCCCTTCTTCTGATCACTCACAGGCCTGAGGGGGGATAGACGTACACTTGTTACCGAATTATGCAAGTCAATATGTGTTTTAAAACACACCTCGGTCTTAAATGTGAAATAAGAACAGAAATCTGGAAAAGAAAGGAAGTTTTGTAGCGTGCTGTTCATGGTTCAAGTCAAGAGAGAGGGCGCTGTAACCGGGCACTATTTTTAAAGACTAGTGCCCGTTCCAAACTATAGTTCCCAAAAAACACGCGCGCGCAATTAGTTCATCCCATGTGACCGTGTCTCAGCCAACCAGAATACAGAACAAGCAAGAGGTGTGTTATAATACTCATTAGCTGCAGCGAGGACTTTAGGCCGCTCAAATGGACGTTACAATACAAGATGTTTTTAAAAGAAAGTATACATTTACAAAAATGTATCCAAAATGGATTTTTTTATAAGTTTACAAAAATCTGGCACTAAGTATTGGTGGACCAAGGTCCTAGCTTTTTAATTTCTACCAAATCAATCCTTAGCTGTCCCACATGAGTGAACACTAGCTAATTACTATTATCCGATTTTAATTGGCCTGCGCACAAAAGTGAAAGGGCAATTTATTGTTAACGTGCCATTTTTTTCACCATTGCTTGTGGATCCCCAATAATATACGACTAGTGGGAGATGAGGCGGATTCTAGTATATACAAATATTGTGAAAGGTAATGTGATGGGGTAAGGGAGGTATTCTTACAGGAAGTAATCGTTTTGTAGGATTGGATTAGAAATTGTATTTATGATCGGTATGCAATGATTGTCGTTTGTTATTGGTGACTTTTGATAATGTTGAGCGTGCACAACATAGTTGTGAAACATCGCTCCCCCCTCCCCCCTCCCCCCCCTTCACCTTCTCTCTTGCGTTCTCCAACTAAATGAATTGGTGTTTGTTTCTGGAATAGAGCTTTAATTTTTGGGAAGGGTATACTTGGCAATGATGGTACTTGGCATGATATATAGGTTTTTTCGTGATATTTTAGTGTTGGTCGAGCGGGCCTACGCATTATCCGTATAAAAATGTTGATTTTTCGCCTCTTTTACTGCTTTTGTCATTGTATTAATTTTATTCACTGCACTGAGTATTTCCCCGATAAAAGATGACAGTAAGGATAATTACTTAGTCGACTAAAACATGTAGCACATACACTTTGCTATAATGACACACTTATTTTATTGTGTTGAGCACATTGAGTCAGGCGGTCTTTGTCAAAGAGCCAATCAGACAATTTACACGATGAATTTGGAATCAGCGGTGGTATTTGGTTCCCTACACAACAAATCCATAGTCACCGATAGCCGCGGATTTACTCGACTGAAGGCTCGCAAGACGGTCTCTGGTCTCCCCCTCAACAATAATCACCGTAGATAATGGGCTACGTGAGGAACAGGCAGGTTTCAGACCGAAACGCTCCAGTGCAGAACAAATCTTTACTCTCCGTCGCATCATTGAGAAGAGCCAGGAGTTTCAGGTGCCTCTTGCAGTCAGTTTTATTGATTTCAGTAAGGCTTTTGACAGTATTCACATGCCTTCCTTGTGGGGAATACTCCTTTCATATGGCATTCCGGAGAGGATAGTCAAATCGATCGGAAACATCTATGACAACTCCCGCTGCCGTGTTCGGACCGAAGACGGTCTCAGTGACTGGTTCCAGGTACTAACTGGTGTGCGCCAAGGCTGTATCCTGTCTCCTATTCTATTCGCTGTGGCCATTGATTGGGTTCTGAAGAAAGCTACGAAGGACCATGGAATCGTTTGGACTGGAGGAGCCAAACTGTTCGACCTTGATTTTGCTGATGATATCGCAGCATTATCCGACAGTACCCAGGGTCTCCAGCCTGTAATGGACCCCATCAGTGATGCCTCAGCTAGACTGGGTCTTATGATCAGCAGAAAGAAAACGAAAATCATGCTGACAGGTGATCACTAGACAACACCTGACATTCTCGTTGGGCAAGATAAAGTTGATGTAGTGGATGACTTTACCTGCCTGGGAAGTTCCATCAACAGCCAGGGATCAATGGATCATGAAATCAGCTGCAGAATAGGTAAAGCCTCCGCAGCCTTCAACCAGCTTAATAAGATCTGGACAAGCAAGAAGTTCTCTCTTCAAACTAAGCTTCGCTTCTACAATTCAAACTTGCTATCTACTTTACTCTATGGCTGCAAAACTTGGTACTTAAAATCAAGTCAAGAGAAGAAACTTGATGCATTCGACTCCAGATGCCTAAGGATCAAGATCTTGGGCATTAAGTGGAGTGACTTCGTCCGCAACGAGGAGGTCAGAGATCGATCACAACAAACTCCAGTGTCCAATACAATCTGTGGGCGGCGCATGAACTGGCTGGGCCATGTTTTGCGGCTCCCCCCTTTGAGACTCGCCAATCAAGTCCTGTGGTGGAACCCGCCGGGAGGGCGGAGGAGAGGCCGACCTAAAAACAAACTCATAATCACAGCAACTAATTAATAGCCGCGGAGTTTATGTGACTGAAAAGAAAGAAGTTCTGGTAAACAGATAACAAATTGAACGCGCCAGTTTGTAGGGCGGCTCAGTACACTTTAACAAAGTCAATTTTCTGCAAAATTTTATTGAAAATAAATACATTTAATGATTGGTTGCTATAACGAACAACACTCGCAAAGTTAATGTATTGCCGCTAGAGGTCGCAGAAAGTTAATAGACTCAATCAAAAGACAAGGGTCTCGACAGCAGCTTCATTTTGTAAGATGATATAGGGTCATTGTTGTTCTCATCATCTCAATATCTTTAAAGCTTCGTGAAAACTGTAAATAAGATTGACAAAACAGTGTTTGAATACAGCGAAATGCAAACCGAAATCTTATCGAATACAGTCAAAACATTAACGATATAACTTGTAATTATAGGGCTAATATACTTCAATCATATAAGTTTAAGTAATATCAAAGAGTAACATAATTATCCTGTAAACATACCTCCTTGCTTCCATAGACTTTCACAGCAGAAAAGAGCTAAAATCAGGACAGATCTTCACGATTGACACATGATTGATCTAGAGCTATAATAAGGCATGCATAAAAGATGGCAGCCACCAGTGGTTAAAACAATGTGCTTGTGTGTTTGAGTGTGTCTCTTTACTCCACTCAGTGGGTCAAGGTACAGTGCTGTGCATAAATCAATAAGTTGAATAGGACTGCACTTACAGTTGCAATAATAGGTTGAATGATTTGTTGCTTTGTTTCCAACAACGTTGACACGATTTTAGAATCTAAGGCCTCATTCATCGTGATTTATTGAGTGTACGTCCAACGACGCATACAAAGTTGTCAGAGCACCAAATAAAGCAAGTTTTTGGAATATGCTGTGCAACAGATATCTAATCTACTGTTTTTACCACTGCTTTTGGGGAGTAACTGAGCGTCGGCCTCATTAATTTTTAGTTTATTCTCATATCAATTAATTGTCATGTAAACTTTCTGGTCAACATCCGCCCAGCGTGACGAAGTTCCCTGATAAAACATCCAATTTTACATGTTATCATATATCTTGAACTCTATACAAACTACATGTAAATAGAAACGGTAATTTTAGTGGTCTTTAATAACTACTCCTACATCCTCTCACTTATTTCACTTTTAGAAAACATTTGCCTAGTTATTTTGAGGGTTTGTATGCCAGCTACCCCTACATCCTCTCACTTATTTCACTTTTAGAAAACATTTGCCTTGTTATTTTGAGGGGTTGAACGTCCAATTTGGTTAATTTTGTAAGGAGAAATTCCTAAAAATAAACCCGATTCAGCCGCACATGAGGGCTCTTTTGTTGACGGCCGATTGCTTTATAGTACAAACAGATTTGGCAAAATGTACATCCTGAGGCCTGACCAAACTGCTTTAAGTTCTAACAATTGTGTTGCTTCAGAACTTTCACCAATGGAATGTTCATTTACAGCAAAACAGCCGTTGATGTTTCACAAAGTTCGCAACTCTGAAAACATACTATGCTTAAATGGTAATTTCATGTGCTCTTTTAAAGGTTTAACTGGCAAAATTATATTCAAAGAATCAGTAATGTATTCACTTTCTTCTTGTGAACAATTTGTTCTAAGATAGTGTCACATAGTTTACAAAATTAGCAAGATACGTTTTGCATCATTGTTGAAAATGTTGCAATTTCTGCGTGTATACATCACATTCTGCAGTGTGTGTGGGGATGACATGTACATGTACTGTACCACCAATGGTACAGGGTTAAATGGAATAAACAACGTTACTAGCAACAGTGGGTTGATGTTTGATGCGTTTAAAAATTGTTGGAAAGTATACATTTGTAGGTAGGCCTACATGTACATGTACATGAGTGGCTGTATAGGTAGACCTACATGTACATGAGTGGCTGTATAGGTAGACCTACATGTACATGAGTGGCTGTATAGGTAGGCCTACATGTACATGTACATGAGTGGCTGTATAGGTAGACCTACATGTACATGAGTGGCTGTATAGGTAGACCTACATGTACATGAGTGGCTGTATAGGTAGACCTACATGTACATGAGTGGCTGTATAGGTAGGCCTACATGTACATGAGTGGCTGTATAGGTAGACCTACATGTACATGTACATGAGTGGCTGTATAGGTAGACCTACATGTACATGAGTGGCTGTATAGGTAGGCCTACATGTACATGAGTGGCTGTATAGGTAGACCTACATGTACATGAGTGGCTGTATAGGTAGACCTACATGTACATGAGTGGCTGTATAGGTAGGCCTACATGTACATGAGTGGCTGTATAGGTAGACCTACATGTACATGAGTGGCTGTATAGGTAGACCTACATGTACATGAGTGGCTGTATAGGTAGGCCTACATGTACATGAGTGGCTGTATAGGTAGGCCTACATGTACATGTACATGAGTGGCTGTATAGGTAGACCTACATGTACATGAGTGGCTGTATAGGTAGACCTACATGTACATGAGTGGCTGTATAGGTAGACCTACATGTACATGAGTGGCTGTATAGGTAGACCTACATGTACATGAGTGGCTGTATAGGTAGGCCTACATGTACATGTACATGAGTGGCTGTATAGGTAGACCTACATGTACATGAGTGGCTGTATAGGTAGGCCTACATGTACATGAGTGGCTGTATAGGTAGACCTACATGTACATGAGTGGCTGTATAGGTAGGCCTACATGTACATGAGTGGCTGTATAGGTAGACCTACATGTACATGAGTGGCTGTATAGGTAGGCCTACATGTACATGAGTGGCTGTATAGGTAGGCCTACATGTACATGTACATGAGTGGCTGTATAGGTAGGCCTACATGTACATGAGTGGCTGTATAGGTAGACCTACATGTACATGAGTGGCTGTATAGGTAGACCTACATGTACATGAGTGGCTGTATAGGTAGACCTACATGTACATGAGTGGCTGTATAGGTAGGCCTACATGTACATGTACATGAGTGGCTGTATAGGTAGACCTACATGTACATGAGTGGCTGTATAGGTAGACCTACATGTACATGAGTGGCTGTATAGGTAGGCCTACATGTACATGAGTGGCTGTATAGGTAGACCTACATGTACATGAGTGGCTGTATAGGTAGGCCTACATGTACATGTATATGAGTGGCTGTATAGGTAGACCTACATGTACATGAGTGGCTGTATAGGTAGGCCTACATGTACATGTACATGAGTGGCTGTATAGGTAGACCTACATGTACATGAGTGGCGGTATAGGTAGACCTACATGTACATGAGTGGCTGTATAGGTAGGCCTACATGTACATGAGTGGCTGTATAGGTAGACCTACATGTACATGAGTGGCTGTATAGGTAGGCCTACATGTACATGTACATGAGTGGCTGTATAGGTAGACCTACATGTACATGAGTGGCTGTATAGGTAGGCCTACATGTACATGTACATGAGTGGCTGTATAGGTAGGCCTACATGTACATGTACATGAGTGGCTGTATAGGTAGACCTACATGTACATGAGTGGCTGTATAGGTAGACCTACATGTACATGAGTGACTGTATAGGTAGACCTACATGTACATGAGTGGCTGTATAGGTAGACCTACATGTACATGAGTGGCTGTATAGGTAGACCTACATGTACATGAGTGGCTGTATAGGTAGGCCTACATGTACATGAGTGGCTTATTTTTTAACAAACACATCTGTCAGAGACGCATGTATTTTTATTTCTCATAAAAAGCCTTATTAATAATATTGTTTTTTGATTTGGGTACTTTTTATAACACAGTCGAACACAATGTCCACAGATTTACATTAAATTTACACCGTTTTGAAGATAATAATAGTTGAAAGCTTCCTTTGAAATATTAGTTGCTGAGGTGCTGTAGTTTTCGAGAAATGAGTAAACCAATGTAATAAAAATACGTTTTTACATGCTAAAATAATTTTCATTACATTTTTTTTTCCAAGCACTACCGTACCTCAGGCTCAGCAAGTAATATTTTCAGGGAAGGTTTCTACTATCATTATCTTCAAACTGTGTAAGTTTAATGTAAATCTGTGGACATTGTGTTTTTTAATGTAATAAGTTTGTGGACATTGTGTTTCTTGTCCTACAAAAAGTACCGTTTAGACCCTTTAACATGCGAAATTAAACCCCCTGTACAAAATGGTATATACACCATCTTATAGAGTAAGGACAGATGACCATCTGTACTATTTCGAGGTGAATGAGTCACTCTCTGGAATGTTAATGGAAATCCGAGGTCGCCACCCCCACTTCAAACCAAAAGAGATGGCTGTGTGTGCAGCCTAAATGGCTTTCCCATTCGACCAACAGGTGGCCCATATCAAAACCAGACAACCCGATATCGCTCGTGACCAGCCAATCAGACGACTAATAAGACGGAGTTCGGATCAGGGTTTTGTAGACTTGCAACCCGACGTCTGAAACGACACAGTCGTGTTGAATTCCACAACGATGCCATACCACTGGACCTTCTAATTTCAATCCAAGATGGCGCGGGTTACGGCTTTAATAGTATAGATTACAGAGAAGAGAAGAGGCTATAGAGAAATTCCAAATGTATACACTAAAAAACCTACCCCCTGAATTTTACATCAAATTCACACTGAAAATCGAACACACAAATTTGAAAGGAAAAAAAAACAAGAATTCTGGTTTAAACTGAATCATTCTCCTGCCTGCAAACTTTCATGGCAATCAGGCCCACTGGATGTTCGATCTTGCGGTGTCTGATCGCCCTTTACATTCCCACTAGACATTGATAGCCCTTTCAGGATCAGAGCCTGCTTTAATTCTACTCCCGAGGAGGATCAAATTGCGGGGTCTAATCCTGATCGCCCTTGCGTTCCACTGACGCTCGACTGCCTTTTCTCAAAATTGCAGGGTCTGATCGCCCTTTTACTCAAATTGCGAGGTCCTGTGGAAACGGGGTCATAGACATCACTTACTTCAGGATTAACCCTGAATGCCCAAGGTCTAACCTCATCAAATCAACGGACCCCAGTACCTATTTACAGATTGACACTAAATATTGCCACTCATTGACATCACATTTACACCAAGAGCCCATATGGTAAACACACTGTTTACAGCAGATACATGTACCGGTGTTGTGATGATTTTTGTGAGCACACTTATTAATAATAACCGTGTTTATAGAGCGCCTTTTCCAAAGGATACAAAGAGCTAGTGATAATGCAACCAAAAACCCAAAAGAGAAATAAGGAATAGTAAGCAAAAATACAAAAAGTGACAGAATCAAAACTACATTAGATGGAGCAATTAAATAGATGTGTTTTTAAAAGTCCTTTTGTACAGAACAAGCGTTCCGGATAATTGTTGTGAGTGAGTTCCAGTTGCGGGGACCAGCATTGGAGAATGCACGGTCTCCAAACTTCTTTGAGGATCGAGGTACCACAAGATTGGATTGAGATCAAAGACTTTCACGTTTGGGTTTGCTGAGATCTAGCGTGTCTGAACTGTAGGATGGGAAAGTATTGGATACAGTTTTGATTATGTTCAGTGCCGTCTTAAATTGATCCGCTGGTCGACTGGAAGCCAATGGAGATCCGTGAGCAAAGGTGTGGCATGGGAATACTTTGGCTTCTTATGGATCAGTCGAGCGGCCTTGTTTTTGAGTTTTTGTAAGCGGCTGAAATCATGTTGCTTCAATCCAGTGAGAAGGGAGTTGCAGTAGTCGAGGCTTGGGGGTACCCTGTGCACGACCAACAGAATGACAGGTGTCGTAGTCCAGGTATTTGCTGATCATTGTGATGTTGCGTTTGTGATAGTTAATGGACCTGCACAAACCAGTGACATGTTGACTCATTGACATTGAGATGTCAAAAGTTACTCCCAGGTTTTGAACAGATGAGACAGGATTTATGGTTGCGTTTCCTATGGTGAGGGTTAGTAGCTCAAGACGTTTGTAGTGATATGGGGACGATGCTATGAAAAACTCTGTTTTGTTTTCATTCAGCATCAGTTTGTTTGCAAGCATCCAGGTTTGGACATCCTGGACACAGTTAGATAGCCTGAACAAGCAGCACTCAGCATCACACGGGATGGCAGGATCAAAATCTAGGTAGCTTTGAATGTCATCAGCACACATGTGGTAGTTGACTGTATGCCGATGAAGGCGGCCTCTGTAGGAGTAACGTACATGGTGAATGCACAGGGACCGATAACAGATCCTCGAGGGACACCGAATTCAAGGTGATGGACATCGGAGTTGGCACCTGCAGCATGGACCCAATGTGTTCTTCTTGTGAAGTAGGACGAGAACCACTGATGAGCATATTTTGTGTATTGACTTTGCCCTGTGCAGATTATACATGTATATCTTTGGCTGATATTCATAATACATGTAGGTCTACATATAATGCAATGACCACAAAAAAGTATTTCAATCTAAATATATTTTTGAGTATCAGTTCAGTTCGGAGTATTTCTAACATTTAAGCTTGGTCCCTCCAACCCAGTCATAACCACACACTGACACCAACAAATTTGTCCTAACTCATGTCTTGAGCACAATATAACAAGTACACATATATGAAATTAATTGAATTAAAACTGTTTAAACAGTTTTAAATCATCAGTTTGTATGTAAAATACCATTTAAATTGATTTCAAATTGTTATTAAATGATTTGTATGTCAATGGGACAAATAAAATGCAATATAATAGTTACCTGTATGTTTGTATCATAATGGAACATGACAGAAGTGTCATTAAGTTTGACGCTTGATGGTTTGTTGAGAACACCCATGAGCAGAATACTACCAATGTTCATCTCATTTGATCCTGGATAATTGTTGTGCAGTATTTTGGAGTTCAATGAGCACTTGGATGATGTAAACACAACAGATAAATACCTTTCACTCTCATAAGTTTCTGTGGCAAAATGCATAGGAATATCAAAAAGAACACTCAACTTTATTCCATTAGCAATTGCTCTGTTAGTGGGCGATTGTGTCTTTGGACAGCAAAAAAAAAACAATGGACAGAAAAACTCATCCTGATTGTAGTTAAGAATTTGCCAATGTGAGTGCAGCTGCTACAGCACCTATCGATGATAAATGTTTTCCTGCCTGTTTTTTCTTTACTCCTGCGTCCCCTCCTACCAACGAACCTTGCAAATACCCAAGTTTGTACGGACTTTAAGCTCATCATGTATAGTACTTCTGTGTATAGATGAAACCGCAATTTTGTTTTTTTGTTCTATGCTCCGTGGTCATAATGGGTTGATGTGGCTGGCAGCCAAAGGCGCCCTTGCATGCCTGCTTCTCAAACACGTTGTAGCCGCATCCTTTCCAATTCAGCTCTTAGCTGCGAGTAAGGATGATTAGCCCCCCAAATTGATTATCCAACAAAAATGTAATCGAAAGACTAAAATTGGGGTCTATATTACACAATGGCCAGCAACACAATGCAACAATTCTATTTTCTGACAGTGAATTGTATCAAGTTTCTTGGTAATCCTGAAAGCTTAAAGGCAGTGGACACTATTAGTAATTACTCAAAATAATTATCAGCATAAAACCTAACTTGATAACAAGTAATGGGGAGAGGTTGTAAATAGATAGTATAAAACATTGTGAGAAATGGCTCCCTCTGAAGTGATGTAGTTTTCGAGAAAGAAGTAATTTTCCACGAATTTGATTTCGGGACCTCAAGTTTAGAATTTGAGGTCTCGAAATCAAGCATGTCAAGCATCTGAAAGCAAACAACTTCATGAAACAAGGGTGTTATTTTCTTTCATAGTTATCTTGCAACTCCAACGACCAATCGAGCTTGAGATACACCAAAGTGAGAAGACTAGTCTTTGACAATTACCAATAGTGTCCGGCGTCTTTAAGCTTGGAGGCTTTTACAAATATTTGAGACAACTTTTACAACCCCTTTGATTGAAATACTGAGGGGTGTCGTGGCCGAGCAGATAAGAGCATCGGACTCAAGTTCTGGTGGTTAAGTCATTGGGATGTGGGTTCAAATCCTGGTCATGACATTTAATGTGTCCTTGAGCAAGACACTTTACCATAAGCTTCTCTCCACCCGGGGGAAAAATGGGTACCTGTGAGGGCAGAGCGTGGTAACTCCCAGTACCGGCTGGGTACTCCCCAGGGAGCTGATATGGTTTAAGGAATGACAAATATGGCCAAGTGACCAGGGGTAGTAATGTCAGAAGCGCCTAAAGCACTATATAAAAATTGATATTATTATTATTATTATTATTATTATTGTGAATAACTTATCCGGCACATCATCAAAAAGTTCACTCCAAAAATTAAACATAAATGTGTGTTCAAATAATGTAATGCCACATACCCAGAGAATCACCATCATCCCAGTAAAGCTCGCCTTTACCATTGCCATCATCACTGACTCCAACAACAATTGTAAAGAGTGACTGGCGAAAAGCTGTAGTAGTTGTTTCTGTGCTGTTATACTGCATGGCTAGGATGAATCCCTCACGTAAGTGAACATTAATCTCACTAGGATCTGCCTTCAGTTCAACTATCTCAGTGTTGTTTACCCTAAAATAATTGCCCTGTTAAAAAATTAAAAAATTGTGAAGTGACTACAGTGCACAATGGATACATAAATTCCTGCTTCTGGTCAGTAACTACACATAACCTCTTTAGAGATGAGTGTCTTTTACAACTCTTGTAATTCAGTCAGAGTTTATTAGCCACTTGGTAGCGCAGCGCAGCGAAAAAGCTTTGTTGTTTTCAGCTGTTTTGTAGCGCAGCGCAGCGAAAAAGCTATTGTTTTTGTAACAGTTTTTTCTTCTTCTATTATTATTTATTTCTATAGGTGTTTTCTAAACCGGAAGTTCCCCGATAATTCAAAAGTGGCCAAAGTTATGAAGTTGGTTTCAAGGATGTAAGTGTCTAGCAAGGGTTGGCAGTTAAAAAAGAACATTGATGACGTCACAAAATGCAACAGCGCCCTCTAGCTGCAGGTTGAAAACTCTTTAAAATGGACTTTTGAAGATGCGTGTGGTGAAGTTTTGTGTAATCACTTCAAATTTACCTACGTTTACTGTCAGGCGGACATTATGTGTGAAGTTTCACATCAATAACGTCATGGGGGGTCACGTCATGACCTGTCACGTGACGTCATCTTAAAGGTAATTAACTGTAAATATTTGAAAATCTATATCAAATCACCCACAAGAGACCGTAGGTTTCTGTTTGTGGGATTGGGTAGGGATAATGACCTCACATGACCTCTATTTCCGGTCGAAACAGGAAGTGCCCTCTTATTCAAAAGTGGCAAAAAGTATGAAGTTGGTTTCAACGATGTTAGTGCCTGGAGTGGGAAGTTAAACAAATATATCGCTGACGTCACAAAACGCAACAGCGCCCTCTAGCGGCAGGTTGAAAATTCTCCCAAAAATGTACACACATGTTGATCGTCAGGCAGCCATTATATGTGTGTGAAGTTTCAGATCAATGACGTCATGGGGGGTCCCGTGACGCGGCTTTAGAGGTGAAGTTATAACGCGATCATGGTAGATCGTTCATCTGCATTTTTTCCCCAGCCATTTTTCAGCTTTCTTCTTCTGTCTCAAATTGAGACAGGTTTCTTTGTTTCAATTTGTCTTATGCATTCTCTAACCTGTATAGCCTGTATAACCCGATGATCAATTTGGCCGTGTACGAGGATGTAGGTGATTAGGGGGTACTATCAATTGGCTACAATAGAATTAGTATACCAGGATTTGGGGGACACGATAAATAATTTAAGCTCATCAGTCACCCAGTTATTTTAAAGCTTAATATTCATGATAGTTTACCTTAATAAATGGGAAAAAGAGCTATCTACATGAAAATCATAAGTACTTTCACGTCTCCATTTGATGAAAATTTGTCAGATTGTGATGGTCCAAGTATTGTTAATTTGGCTGCACCATGATAAAGGTCTGATGGACACTGGCTGAAGTACACCTTGCAAATGGCCAACCTGTGTAACTTTTGTAGGACAAAAAACACAATAACCACAGATTTACACTAAACTTATATATTTTGCGTGCTGAGGTGCTGTAGTTTTGGGGAAACGAGTAAAATAATGTCATGAAAATAATTTTCGTCTCATGAGACGAAAATTATTTTAATCATTTACAAATGTATTTCCATGACATTTTTACTCATTACTCAAAAACTACAGCACCTCAGTAGGTAATACTTGAAGGGAAGCTTTCCACTAATATTATCTTCAAACCCTGTAAGTTTAATGTAAATCTATGGACATTTTGAAAAAGTACCCAAATCCTTTAGGCAATTGTAAGCGTGCAGAAAACAATGTTTTTTTTGCTGGGCAAATTTGTTTTCCATGATCCATTTGTTATCCAGTAAAAGTGCATCTTACAGGTACGGTCATACATTGGTAAACGATGATAATAATGATGACACGAAAAAAAGTGTATTACTAAAACTTTCTATCCAAAATTATTATTGTTGTTTGATAAAATATTTAAAGACACTGGACACTATTGGTAAATGTCAAAGACTAGTCTTCACAGTGGGTGGATCTCAACATATGCATAAAATAAGCAGTTGTCTGTAAGCTGGAACCAGGTGTACCATATTGTGGTCCGAGTCACCAAGAGGAGCTTGCTTTAACGATTTATAAGGGCCTTTAATTTTTGTGTAACAATTGTCTAGAGTTCTATCTTGACGAGTTTTACAGTCCACGTGCTGGTAGTACTTCGGTAACCCCTTCTTTAGGTTACAATGATTGAAATCCCTGATTACAATGAAAACAGCATCTGAGTTCTCGTTATCATGCTTCGTAAAATTGGTGGAAAGTTGGTCAATAGCCGCAGATGCTTTTGCCTCGGGTGGTATGTACACTGCAGCCACTATGAATTCTCTCGGCAAATAAAATGGCCGACATTTCACGATAAGAGTATCCAATTCCTGTGTACATGAGTGTGAAATAATCCTGGCATCAGTGCACCACAAATTGTTCAGTAAGAAACATAAACCACCTCCAGAAGATTTACCCACTTCAGTAAAATTATGATCTGATTGAAAAAGGGTGAATCCCGAGGGTGTACATGGTGTAACTGCCGAGTCAGGGATAGTTTAATCCAACCAGGTTTCAGTGAAACAAAACACTGAACAGTCTTTCCCATTATGAATAGTGCAGAAAAGTTTACATTGACGCAATCTGGTTAACATGGTTAAGAGTCCACCACTCTTACCCTGCTTTCGTCCACTACCAGATTGTGTAGGAGTTGTGCTACACATTCGGGCGAAATTTATTATTGATTTTCGCGAAAAATCTGCAGCTATTGCTTACATGGTCATTAATGGTTCTGAAATGGAAGTAGTGAAATGTTTTTAATTTCTTGGTGTACATTTATCATCTGATTTGAAATGGGGATGTAATGCAGATTCCATTGTTAAGAAAGGTCAGCAAAGATTATTTTTCTTGAGACGACTGAGAAGCTTCCATGTCAGTCAGCCACTTCTGTTGAAGTTCTACCGAGCGGTGATTGAGAGTGTCTTGACACAGTCAATGATCGTTTGGTGGGGCAATGCAACAGCTGATGACCAGAAGCATATCAGACGGATTGTTCACAACACTAGTAAAATCTTAGGTTGCCAACTTCCATCACTTGATGAACTGTATCTTTCGAGTTAAAAAACGAGCCGTCTCTATAGTAGATGACAAGTTTCATCCAGCACATGATCTCTTTCAGCCCATGCAGTCAAAGAATCAAAGAATTAAATCTGGATCTACTCGTACTTTGCAGAGTTTTTACCCCACACTGTTTACCGACCTACACATCGTGGTAAAAAAGCTGGTCGCCGTAGAACTGTTCATAAACCCCCCGTACCCGAAGTTACACTCCCATCTGTTCCAGTACCAGTGACTCCAGCCAAATCTCAACTCAGCCTTTGTGTTCTAAACACACAGTCCATCTGTATCAAGTATGACGATTTTGCTGATTTTGTTCTGCAAAAAGATCTGGACCTTGTTGCCGTTTCAGAAACATGGCTGAGACCAGACGACAACTTAACATGTCGTCAGTGTACCCCTGCAGGCTACTACTTTCATCACATCCCAAGACCTCACAAGACTGGTGGAGGAGTTGCAATACTGTACAGATCTACTTTATCTGTCTCTGTGAAAAGTAATGACGTCCAGTACACAACTTTTGAATCTCTTCATGCTGAAGTTTCCGGAAACTCTAAATCTGTTTGCCTTGTCATTGTATACAGACCTGAAAGAGATTCAAACGGCCAACATGTGACTTTCTCAAGTTTTCTAAGGGAGTTTGAGAATTTGATTTTGGAATATCTGCTTCATCCATCGGAAATCATCATCACAGGCGACTTTAACATTCATGTTGATGACATCCACAACACCAATGCAAACCAGTTTAAGCATCTACTTCAGGCTTTTGGTCTTACCCAGCATACCCTTACCCGCGGAAGTGACGGAAAAATGGCAAATTGGCGATTCAACGACAAGAATATCGCAACCAATGTAAAGTAGTTAGGAATTTGATCAACCAGGCAAAGATCATCCATTATTCATCTCAAGTACAAGAATCTTCAGGAGATCAAAAGAAGCTTTTCAAGATAATTGGTAAGTTGTTGCTCAAACCCAAAACCCCTGTCCTTCCATTCACTTACAATGACCAGGACTTAGCAAATGAGTTCCAGAAATTCTTTGTCACCAAGATTTCAGACATCCGCTCATCATTTTCATCAGTCCCTTACAACGTGTCGCAGACATTGCCACAAATTCAACCAGAGTGTAGACTATCTGTGTTTGAGCCTGCGACTGTTGCTGAGATTCAAAGGGTTAATATGAAATCTCCTTCAAAATCCTGTGAGTTGGATCCAGTGTCAACATCCATGATAAAGCAAAACATCGATATTTTTGTACCCTACATCACTAAGCTTGTAAACGAATCCCTCAGTTCCGGTTGTTTCCCCGATAGCCTCAAAGTTTCCTACATCAGGCCGCTCATCAAGAAACCAAACCTGGACAAGGAGATATTCAAAAACTACAGACCGGTTGCAAACTTAAAATATCTTGGAAAAGTCATCGAACGAGTAGTTTCATCACGTATTTCTGATCACATTCATACTTTCAACCTGTCCGACGTGTTCCAGTCAGCATACAAGCCTTTCCATGGGACCGAGGCTGCACTAGTCCGTGTGAGCAACGATATTCTCTCTGCAATGGACAATGGTATCCTTACAGCACTAGTCCTGCTAGACTTGAGTGCTGCTTTTGACACTGTCGATCACAACATCCTTCTCTCTCGGCTCCAGAATCACCTTGGCATAGAGGACACAGCCCTAGCATGGTGCAAATCGTATCTCTACAATAGAACTCAGCATGTATGTATTGGCACCGCGATATCCGACCCTGTTGTTTTGAACTACTCTGTGCCACAGGGGTCGGTACTCGGCCCGCAGTGGTTTACGCTATACACTTTACCGATTCGTGACATCATCCTGAAATTTAATCTGAATTACCATGTGTACGCAGACGACACTCAGCTATACATCACGTTTAAATCTTCTCAAGAAAACGCCAATGCATCTATTGCAAGACTTGAGAAATGCATCCAAGAGATTCGACGTTGGACACAACAAAACTTCCTGAAGTTAAATGATGATAAGACAGAGTTCTTCTATTTGGGTCACGTCAACAGTTAACTAAGGTTTCAGTGCCATACATCTCCATCGGTGATGCTCGGATAGCTCCCTCGCTGAAAGCTCAGAACTTGGGGGTTATTTTTGATTCATCGATGACACTTCAGCCACACATCAACAATATTGTTCGTTTATCATCATATCACATCAGGAATATAGGTAAGATTCGCAAGTATTTGGACAAAAGTGCCACTGAAAAGGTCATTCACGCATTTGTTACTTCTCGTCTTGACAACGGCAATGCTCTTCTCTACAGTCTTCCTAACAACCAGATTTCCAGACTTCAACGGCTCCAAAATACTGCTGCCCGCATTGTGACACTGTCTAGAAAACCCTGTTCTATCACCCCCATTCTAAAACAACTACACTGGCTCCCTATCTCTCAACGAATCATCTTCAAGCTGATGCTCATTGTCCACAAAGCTCTAAATGGCAAGGCTCCCCACTATATTTCTGAACTGCTTCAAGTTTACACTCCATCAAGGAATCTTCGATCAAGTTCCATGCTTCTCCTCATTGAACCCAAGTCTCGACACTCATGGGGTGACAGGTCTTTTTCTTCAGCCGCGCCACACATCTGGAACTCTCTACCACTTAATCTTCGATCTTGTGTTTGTACCGCAAAATTCAAGTCTCTTCTCAAAACTTATCTTATGTCACAGGTTTTCAATGACTAATTTTGTTGTGTCTGTTTTTCTTTGTGTTGTGTTTTGTTTTTGTTTTGTTTTTGGTTTTACTGCGCCTTGAACACCCAGCAGGGTGGATATGTGCGCATCACAAGTCTTATTATTATTATTATTATTACAGCTGTTTGTGTTCTAAATGACAGATTTTAATCGTTAATGTCTATTTCTGACTTTAATTCAACTGTGCTGATTTTATCTTTTGTATTTCGCCTGTAATACTTTTCATCAATGTTTAGAATATATATTCGATGTATTTTTGTATAAATGGTAAATTTTTAGTGTGTATTTTTATATTTCATATATTGTTTTCTCTTCATATTCTTAAAATAAACACCCATATATATGCAAGGATTTTTTTAGTGGAAGGTCTACAACAGGGACTTAAACTAAAAGATCTTGCAGTGCACACAGCTTATATCAATCACTGCCAATGGCAAAACAATTTTTTTTTAAGCAGTAAAGCCCTGCTTGCATTTGTGTGAATCCATCTGTTCACTAACCAAACTGAATTGTAAATAAGAAAAACAATAGCCAGGAACTTTAACGGAAAAGTAACAAAGCAACCCAAAGTGTGTCAAACTGTAAATATACAGAAGGAAATAAATGACACTGCATGTGTAATTAACTTCTTTATCCAATACAGAACAAAATATTTCATGGCAATAAGTTTGGTTGAAGGACGAAGCTTTGTACCACATCATCTCACAGCGAATGCTAGAGATAAAGAGGAGATTGACTTATGTTCGCTACTATACATGTAGGTTGGGCAATGGACCTGTTGTGGAAATCAGAGTCTAGTATGGAAGCATAGGGCTTAAAGAAATGGAGATTTACATGTAACTGCAAAGAAAGTGCATGACTGCCACATTTGTTATCAGAAAGAAAGTTTTGTTTCAGAATAAACCAACTTACTTGGACAATATTGTACCATCTTCCTTTGGGAAATGTTCCATTCACTGCAGTGGCTCCTTGTTCTAAGACAGGAGTGATAACAACAGCTGGGCCTAGCATGAATTGTCTGTCCACATCATACAGCTTTGAATCATCAGGGAATCTAACATTGCACATACAAAATGAAACATATTGTTTTGGACACAGTGAAAAATATGCCGACTTAATTGTAAGAAATTCTTTTCCCAGTGATATTTGTACATCTGTGTACACTTACAAAAACTCAATGCTTTTATGAATTTTCTAGAACTGTTTGCTGACCATATTAAGTGCACAATATCTCTTACTACTGCTATGACATCAAGAACTATTTTTACACCTTGGTTGTTTTAAAACTGAATTCATAAATTCCTCTGACAGATTCGCTATTCCTATTGGTGGAGAGTGCGTCACGTGTGGGTGTTTAAACCTTTGATTATGACCAGTGTTTATAACCGGTTGTGAGGGAATACTCCGCACAAGTCTTAATGCAAGACACTTCTTGTTACGGGCGATGCCGACGCTGTTGGTGAGTTGGTCGCGCTGTTTTTGAAAGGAAAATGAGAACGTGTTGCACCAAGACTATAAGCGCACAAACGGAACCGGAAACTGTCGGAATTACGGGCCTCAGTCATAACAATGCACGCACGGACATCGTACATGTACACACAGAACTCAAGCACATCGGAAACAGATAAGTTATACAGACTTTCTTACTTTATTACGCATTTTAACAAAAAAATAGCACTTATGAATGGGAATAAAAGAGTAGTGACTCTCTTTAACGGCCGCTTAAAACCTTGCAGGGTCGTTGCTGTGTGATAAAGGCCCTCGCCTTCGGCTCAGGCCTTTATCACACGGCAAAACCATGCCTGTTTTAATCGGCCGTGAAAGAACTTGTCGCTACCCTTTTATTCCCAAACAGAACCAATAACTGACAGACAAACAAATAATTTGATCAACTGATGGTCAAAGGGGTAGGGACATTGACAAGTACGAATTAGTGGGCATTTACGGTTTCATCGGTGTAGCTCATTCAACTGGAACCAGTGATAAATTCTTTGAATATTATCTTTTTATATTATCCACATGTAAGCAGCCATATTTGATTCAAATTTCAAGTCAGTACATCATTGCAATAAGGAGTTATGACTTATAAGGTTTTAATTATTTTAGCTCATTCAACTGGAACCAGTGAAATGAATACAAAACTTTAAGATTTTAGTTCCAGAGGTCAATGTTGGAGCCTGAAAAAAATACTTTGTTTGTATTCCAAAACTTTAACAGTATTGGAAAACAAATTTGAAAATTACAAAAATGTATGCCAATAACATATAACAATTTCACCTGGGCTTGTACATACCAAAAACAACTCAACTCAAACACTGATACTAAAAACAAAAACATTAACATTTGGGCTGGACGGACAGCAGACAGACACCGGACGGAAATTGGTACTTCATAGGCTCACACTGCTCTGCAGCTCGCCAAACACAAAACAAATCCTGATGAGCTTTGTGCGGATTCATAATTGGATCTAGAACCGACACTTTTCCATGCTTTATAAAACTGACCTAAAGAAACTTAAATGTCTTTTTTATTTATTTGAAGGTTTAATTCCCCAGTGGGATATTTTCCATGTTATTATTAATGTTTCTCACCTTATTGTTTGAACTGACTGTTTTTCCTGTAGCATAATATTGTCTCTTTACATGTAGTGCATCATATTGATGTAGTCACTAACCAAATATTGATGAGTGGGGGCGCTCTTTGTTTTTGCTCACTCTTGTGTGAACTCCTGACCTTTTGACCTACTGGTGCCAAGATCACCACTCCTGCAAAATCTTTAGCAGGTAAGCTCCAACCAATTTTTAGTAGGATTTTAATCCCCAAGTATCATTAAAGGAACACGTTGCTTGGATTGGTCGAGTTGGTCTTTGAAAAGTCTTGTAACCGTTTGTTATAAAATGCATATGGGTAGAAAGATGTTATAAAAGTAGAATATAATCCCCCCCACAGTAGTGTGGGTAGGGTCTACGAACGAATACTTACCTGTAGAGCAAATTACTACAAATGCATATTCCCTATGCGCCGCTAGGTAACACTAAGACTTTTTTACAACAAGTGCAACAGCGCCCTCCATCGCCCAGTGCACACCGGCGCGAACGCCATGCGCAATCGCCCTCTTTCTCGGAAACTCATACGTACAAGTATACAAGAACCAAGTATAGTGTGGCAGGCGGGAGGGATGCTCTACAGGTAAGTATTCGTTCGTAGACCCTACCCACACTACTGTGGGGGGGGGGGGGGGGAGTCTACGTCACTCTACTTACCTGTAGAGCAAATTACTACAATTGCATAGACTAGCATCGTTTTGGAAGGCGGTGGGTATACGCAGGACTATTGCACATCTTTATACAATTATTATGGCATCATGGCAACGAGGCGCGACCGGAAGGAGGCACCAGCTGTTGCAAGAAATAAGAAACGCAAAATATGGGGGCCACATTGTCCGCACACGACCCAGGGGGTGTCGTCCCAATAGGACAAGGAAAAAACATTATCAATGTTAAACAGTGGCACAAATATATGGTATACAGACAAGAACTCACTGAGGGTGAAGACTTGATGCGAAGAGGACTAGCGGGAGGATGACCCACGGGTGGCCGACTGCAACACCGCACGGCCTGCCTGGCCATCAGTCTGGAGTACGTCCTTCAGGTAGCACTGTGAGAAGGTTGTAGCACTCTTCCAACAGGCTGCCTTGGTTATATCCTCTATTGGTATACCTTTAAAAAATGCCCAAGAGGACGACACCCCGCGTACGTCGTGGGCGTGAATATTGCCCTCGGCCTCCGGCCACCCGCCCGGAACGGAGCGGATGGCGGTAACAATCCAGCGAGCTATAGTATCGCGTGTTACCGGTTGATGAGGGGTTGTCGAGGCCAAGAATAGTTGGTGATGGCCAGAGCGGATAGGCTTGGTGCGGCTTATGTACCATTTAAGCGCCCGGACAGGGCACAAAAGCCTGTCAGCCGCGACCGCAGAGAAGGATTTTAAGTCCGGAACGAAAATGTCCGGAGGCTGAAAAGAATCAGACTGAACCTCGTCAGAAAACCTGCAGAAGGAACCAGCCGGACACCACCGGGTTCCCAACGAATGTGACCCGGTGCCAATGTCAGGGCGTGGAGCTCGCTACGTCTGCGCGACGTAGCAGCCGCCAGCAGAAAGGAAACCTTTATCGACAACTGCAGCAAAGGAGCGTTGCCGAGGGGTTCGAATGGGGGACCTGCTAGAGTGGATAGAACACTCTGGAGGTCCCAAGACGGGACAAGTTTGCGTGCCGGAGGCCGGGATACAAACATGCCCCTTGCCAGCTGACAGATCGCTCGATTGGTAGAAATCGAGGAGCCATCAGGAAAGCCCTCATGAATGGCTGCAATGGCCGACCGGTAATTTTTAACCGTGGCGGTCACTAGCCCACTCTCGTAAAGGTAAAGAAGAAAATCCCCTATGTCCTTCAGAGAAGCACTGGGGGGACGTATAGATCGCCGTCTACACCATTTAAAGAAATGGCGTAGTCGGTAATCGTAGATCTTACGAGTGGAGGCACGCCTCGACTGGGCGGCAAGCTCTGCAGCCCGGCGTGAAAGGCCTGCTGTGCGGAGCGACTGGGTGATAACACCCAGCACGTCAGGTGGAGTTCTCTCGGGGCCGGATGAATCATCCCGGAACTGGGTTGATAAAGGAGATCCGGACGTTGAGGCAGGACCACCGGGCGGTGGACCAGGAGCCTCACGAGTCGAGGGAACCACGGCTGACGCGGCCAGAACGGGGCTATGATGAGCACCCGGCAGTGGGCTGTCTCTATCTTGGTCAACACCTGGGGGATGAGCGAGAATGGCGGAAAGGCGTAAGCCAGGAGGCCCTCCCACGGAATCGACAGGGCGTCGATCTGCCATGCGTTGGGGGTCTGGAACCCTTGAGCAATACGTTGGCAGCTGATTGTTTGCCCGTGAGGCAAACAAGTCTAAGTGGGGCCGATCGATCAGCCGGAAGAGGGTCTGTGCCACCTGAGGGAGCAAGGACCACTCTCGTCGGGGCAATCCAGCCCATGGAGAGGGCATCGGCTGTCACATTCTCTTCCCCCGGGATGTGGACTGCCGACAGAGCAACGCCCTGGCGGATGCACCAGTGAAGGAGCTCCCAAGTCAGGGCGCACAACTGCGCCGACCGGGTACCTCCCTGGCGGTTGACATAAGCCACGACCGTGGTATTGTCGCACCGCACGAGCACCGCGCGTCCCGACACCGCAGTCTGAAAATGCCGAAGGGCATTGAAGACCGCCATCAACTCTAGGACATTGATGTGGGACGAGCGGTGCTCCGGGCCCCACTGTCCCGCGATCTGGCGCGGGTGGAGGGTCGCCCCCCAGCCCTGCTGTGACGCATCAATGGTCACCGAAGGCTGAGGGGGGGGGGCGGAACACGCGCCCCTGAGTGAGATGGGCCTCGTCCAGCCACCACCGCAAGTGCGGGATCAGCCAGGGCGTAGTGGGTACCGGCAGGTGGATAGGGTGGTGTCGAGGGTGGTAAAAAGACAGCAGATGGAGCTGAATTGGCCGCATCCGGAGTCGACAAAAATCCACCAAGTCCACCATGCTAGCCATAAGGCCAAGGAGCCTGAGCCAAGCCCTTGCCGGTGCCACAGACGCTGGGAGAAAGAGGGACACGCACTGAACAAGATTCAGTACGCGGTCCTCCGTAGGGCGGACTAGTCCCCTCGGTGGGCGGAGATCGAGAGCCGCTCCGAGGAAGGTAGGGGTCTGCGAGGGTATCGGGTGCGACTTTTTGGTGTTCACTAGAAACCCGAGATCAGAAGTGAGGCGCCAGGTGAGCCTGAGCGCCGCATCCGTCGCCGCCCGCGATGGCCCCACTACCAGCCAGTCGTCGAGGTACATGAATATCATGACCCCGCGCCTCCGTAGAGCAGCCCCGATTGTCTTCACTACCCGGGTGAACACTCGGGGCGAAGTGGACAACCCGAAGGGCAGGGTCGCAAACTCGTACATGACGCTGTTGTACATAAAGCGTAGGAATTTGCGATCCTCGGGCCTGATGGGCACGTGGAGGTACGCGTCCCTCAGGTCGAAGCTCACCCCCCAGGCGGGTGTGACGATAGATTCGTGAATGGTCCGCAGCGTCTCCATACGGAAGCGCTGCGGACGTATGAATCTGTTGAGGGGTTTCAGGTTTAAGATGGGCGCCACTCGCCCACCTCCTTCTTGGGAACCAGGAAGAAGGTGGACATGAAACCCGTCCGCGCCCCTTGCATGGGAGCGGCGTAAATTGGTCGTTTCTGGAGGAGGGAGGAAACCTCCCCCTCGAGAGCCAACCGCTTCCCCATGTCGGACGGAATCGGCGTGGGCCGAATTATCATGTCCGACGGGGGGGTCCCCGTGAACTCGAGCGCACAGCCGTACTCGAGTGTCTCGAGGACCCACCGGTCGGAGACAACCTGTCCCCAGGACCCCAGAAATTTTGGAAGGCGGCCCCCCACGGGTCCGTCGGTGGGAGGCCGCCTTGAGGCAAGCGAGTCACTTGCGCCATGCCCCCGGAAATCGGGAGTTTGGCGCGTGAAAACCCCGCCCCGATTGAGGGCGCTGGTGTCCCATCTGGGTCGGCGCGGCTCGGACACTAGATTGAGTGTCGGCCCTGCTGCGAAACCCACCACGGGTGGGCCGCTGAGGTTGACGCCGTGGGATGGTATAGGAGGCTTGCTTCTTCGCCTTGGCCTTGAGCGCAGCCGGTTTCTTTAAATTAATTTTATCTGCCGCCTTGATGCGCTTGGCCTCAGCTTCCATGGATTCTTGGAACTGGCCCGCAAAAAGGTCGGGACCTGTGAGCGGCAAGGCGTCAAGACGCTTGCGCGCTCCCACTGAAGGAAGGAACAGTGCGTCCAACACGTTCGCCCTACGGGAAGACGTAGCCAGGGCGGAAATACGTGAGAACTGGTCCAGGATGGTCCTCAAGCCATCATCAAGGCAGTGCAGGGCAGCGACCACGAGATCGGCGGGAACCGCCGAGTCGCCGTCAGCGCCCAAGGCCAAATACTCGGAAAGGAGTAACAAGAAAAAAGTGGACCGCATCCCAAAACGGGAGGCTGAGTCCAACTTCTTAGCCACTTCCTCCAATTTCCCACGGGCCTTATCGGCGAAGGGACGTTTGGAGGAAGTAGCCCCCCGGTCGGCAGTGAGTTTATCCGATGCCGAATCTGGGAGAACGGGCGTTGCAAAATACTTATCGAAATCCCCTTGGGGAAAACGATAGTAAGCTTCAGTGCGTGAAGCATGCGCCCGCCATTTCCCTGCCTGCATAACTGCATCAATACGATCTGTGCAAACACGATCCAGGGGCAGAGTCGGGAAAGTATTCTGGACCGATGAAGCTGGACCCGACCTCTTCTTGAAAGACTGGCGTTCAGAAGGAGGGGGGTCAGCCACGGCCGGCAGGTTCAGCGCTCGGATCATGTCCCGCTGAAGGAGCCACAACTCAGTCTCACAAATTGACAACCGCTGCATAGCGGACAACTCGTCCTCTTCCGGGGACGAGTCATCCCCAGGGGGGCGACTCGTCCCGGGCGAGTGCCCAGTACTCTTATCATGGCCCATAGATGAACCCGAATCAGAAAATTCTGACGCCGGGTGCAAACTGATCCCCGACAGGGATGTTACAGTCCTGGCGGTCACAGGTGGCTCCACAGGGGCCAGGGATACCGCTGGGACACGAGTCTGCGTCGGCACCGGTACCGAGCGGTGGCACGGCGGAGACGCCGGGGCCCTGCTCACGGTATGAGGGATACCGCTACCCGAGGCCACCCACTGGTGGTCGAACGGGACCGGTGCGTCGACCCGGGCCTGAAATCCCGGCGGGGCTGACACGCCATGAAGGGCCGACAAAACGGGCGGAGCCACTGGGCCATGGCCCTGCTCCAACCTGCCCGCCAGGGTGGCGGTCAACGCTTGAAAGGCCTCCATGAAGTCGGCCCGTGGAGCTCGAAGAGCGCCGTGACCTATTCCCCTGTTGGCCTTTTTCCCTCGACGGGAAGAGAGGGCTGGAGTAACCTCAGATGTCCCTTCGGACACGGGTTGTGTCAGGGGATCCGAGAACAACGGGTAAAACCCGAGGTTGAGGACGGACCCACCGAGCGCGGGATACCGGGGGAACCCCAGTTCGCCGGCTCGGCATGAGCAATCTGCCGACCGACCGCCAGCGCGCCCAGCCCGATGGCATGAGCGGCCGGGTTACGGTCGGCAAACTCAACCCCGTCCCCCACCACGGCCACCGAGGGAGATTCGGTGGGGCTGGATGGGGAATGGCGCACTGAGACACGCGGAGGGGGGACCCCCTCTGTCCGCAGTAGGCCAGTGGGTGGCTTAGCGGCAGGCGTGAAAGACCCCGGAACAGGGTTTCCTTTGCCTGCCTTATTCTTCTTGGTAACGGCCCGGGTAGCAGGATTTTTTCTTGCTTGCACCCGGGCGTTTACCCTTAGACAGGCTGGACCCTTGGACGCTGACCGACGAGGGGGAACGGGAAATGTTCCCCCCGAAGTCAACTGGGTCCACGACCGACGCAGCACGCAGGGGCTGCGAAGGTTGGGAGGACTGCGCCGACGACGGACCGTCAACGGCGTAGCCCCCCGAGGAGTCGAGCTGTCCCGGGGAAAGGGAAGTATCCCCGGTAGCGACAGTGCGACCCCTCCCTGCCTTTCTAGAACTCATTTTATCACTAAGAAAATAACAAAGACGACACACACACTCTACAAACACGTCTTTATCAAGTACAATAATAATAAACACAGCTTATCTCTCAAAAGAGACTCGGTTTACGGAAAAGTAACAATCTTTTAGGGAGCCTAAAAAATTAACGTGTCACCTGTTCGGAGCTAAGAGAGAAAGAGGGCGATTGCGCATGGCGTTCGCGCCGGTGTGCACTGGGCGATGGAGGGCGCTGTTGCACTTGTTGTAAAAAAGTCTTAGTGTTACCTAGCGGCGCATAGGGAATATGCAATTGTAGTAATTTGCTCTACAGGTAAATAGAGTGACGTAGACTTGCACAGTTGTCCTTTTACCGGTCGACTAACACGGTCGGCCATTTATGCCCATAAATGGCCGACCGTGTTGCACCAGGGGTTAGGTATCTCCTAATCTTGGCTATGTTACGCAGATGGAAGATTGTAGCCCGGGAGACTGAGTGATGTATTCCTCCATGGTCATGTGATTGCCAAAATGTACCCCAAGATTGCGGACTTTGGAAGACGGAGTGACTAGTGTATCGCCAATACACAGATTCTCAATCTCGACCTTCCGCAGCTGCTGGGCAGATCCAAAAATATTCACCTCAGTCTTTTCATCGTTTCATCGAAAATTTGAACACATCTAGACTCTGATCTCAGCAATACAGGATTCCATACAGGTAAGAGGTAGATTTGCAAGTCGTCAGCGTAGGAGTGATGACTCAGCCCATGATTGCGATTGATGTTGGAAACTGGAGCCGTGTAGATTGAGAATAGTTGCGGCCCCAGTACAGAGCCCTGTGGAACACCATGAGCCAGAAGACTCTCACCGATGAGCCCTCCTGGATATGGACAGATTGAGTTCTGTTGTGTAAGTATGAAGTGAACCATGCCAGTGCCTGATCTGTGATGCCAATGTCCTGTGACAGCCTTTGGAGAAGCACACCATGGTCTACAGTGTCAAACGCGGCTGAGAGATCTAGCATGACAAGGATGACAAGTTGTTGGTTATCCATCGAGAGCAGTATGTCATTCTGAACCTGCACAAATACTTTCTCAACGAATCCCGTCTCAACACTGTGATGGGCTTTGTATGCAGACTGATGGTAAGTGTTATGAAGGCTATGACTTGACATGTGCTCTGCAATTGCCGCAACAACCCACTCCATGAGCTTGGATAAGTATGACAAGTTCGACACTTGTATTTTTGTAATTCCTACGTGTCAAGGCCTTGCTTCTTCAATAGAGGTCGAACATGTGCTCTCTTCAGCTGAAATGGTACCGCTGCAGCATTGTGCAGAGTCGAGAGAGAGATTGACTATTTTTGCCAACACTGGAGACAACTTCACTGGAGATGATCTAATAAGCCTGTTAATCTCATCATCTGTAGCATGCTAAAATGTTGCTAATTGACAATCAACAGGTACTCTCAGCGTGTGGGTGCGGCTATGTGTAACTTGTTCGCCCAAACTCAAGCGGATCCTTTGAATTTTGTCACCAAAAAAAGTAAGAGAAACGAGTAGCTAGGTCTGAAATGTAGCCACTTGAGGGTAACGATGCGTTTGTGCCGCTAAACAACAATTTATTGACTATTTTGAACAATTTCTTTTGATCACCCGATGCTTCTCTTATTTCAGACGATTGATAATCAAGTTTAGCATTATGAACAGCCGAAGGAACAAGCTGACGTTGTTGCCGGTATGCTCGCCTGTCAGTTTCCAACCTAGTTTTTCGCCATCTCCGCTCGAATTGTCTCCTCCTGCATTTCAAGGCGCGCATCCCATCACTGTACCAAGGAGTCAAAGGTCGAATGGTCACAAGGCGTGTATTGACCAGTGCAAGTCTATCCAGAATGTTCTGCAGCGCAGCGTTGTACATATTGATGGCATCATCTACATCAGCTGGAAGCGATGAAGCAATATCTAACAAATGAAGCTCATCGCATACCACAGATGAGTTTATTTTCTTGAGGTTTCCACTAGAAACAGTTTTTCGAGTTGGTGGTGGTTTCAGAAGCTGTAGTTTAAAATGAATCGCTAAATGATCAGATATAAGAGGAATGTCAACGTGGAGCTGGTAATAACTAAATCAAGGATATGTCCAGCCTCGTGTGTTGGCTCTTGCACATGTTGAAGAAGGTCGGCGGCCCTTAGGAGATTTGAGAAACGCTTGACTTCTGGGTTTTCAGGTACATCCATGTGAAAATTAAAATCAATAACAATGAGCAGATTTGAAGAGTTGAGCAGGGGATGGTGTTAATCATGCTACTAAAATTCCAGGAAAAAATCGGAGGTGGTGAATTGGTGTCTCCAAGGACTCCTGACCATGACAGCAACGGCAACCCGCTCTGTCAACAAGAACTCAGGAATCGGATTTCCAAGGTAATATCCAATGATCCTTCCTTCCTTCAATCAATCATCGATCCTATTGCTTCTCTTTAATCTGACAAGATCATCAATACCAGCTGCAGTCAGATAATTGACAAGTTGGCAGAAAGTCTGTTGAAAAATAAGGCTTTCATAGCATCCGTTGCAGATTCAGTCAAGGGTGCTATTACTCAAGATGTGTATGAGGCCACTGCCATAGACACAGTCAAGCACAGTGAACAACTGTCCCTATTCTCAGATAAATAAAAGGAAACAGTAACGTCACGGACAATCTTGGCGATCTAACATGAAACCACCCAACATGAAACCACGCTTGGTCATCATTAAGTTATCGTTCCAGATCCGAAGTCTTCAAGAACAATTGCCTCCTCAAAGGTTCAGGGCTAGTCATCACAGATAACTTAACCCGCCAGCGAAATAAACTCCTAAAAGCTCCTAAAGTGACAGCACAACCAACCTACGTCCGTGACACAATGGACAAATTGCGCAAACTAGACGGAATAACTTTCCCGCCACAAGTTCTGATAACAAGCATTGATGTTGTCTCCATGTATACAAACGTTCGCCAAACAGAGGCAATCGATAGCGTTTGTAATGCCCTAAACCGAAACCAAAACCCGTGCTCAATCACAGAACCACCCTCCGATTATATCCGTAGACTCTTGGACCTGATTATAGGAAGAAATTGCCTCAAATTCGGTAATAATTACTACCTACAAGAAATCGGTTGTGCCATGGGCTCAACTGCCAGCTCAGAAATTTGTGATATCACACTACACGGTCTGGAAAAACAAATCCTTGAAAAAGCTGACCACATCCTCACTTGGTGGCGCTATAGAGATGACATACTTGTAGCACTCTTGAAAACATCAAGAGCCTTATTCACACTATGAATCAAATACACCCAACCCTCAAATTTACATTTGAGGCAAGGTACGAGATTCAATGAAACTGGTATTTTAGACACAAAGGTCTATACCAAACCCACTGAAACCTACCAATACCTACACAAAACATCATCACACCCCCCACATGTGTTCAAAGCATTGGTATACGGAGAAACACTTTGTTATGCTCCAAACACAAACAACAAAGATGATTTCTTACTCAAAGTCAACAATTTTTCCGAAAAATTAACCACAAGCGGATACAAAGCTTCGGAAATCGCCACAATTACTGGGAAAGTATCACACAATGAACGGTCAAACCTGATTCATAAACGACCAAATAAACAAAAAAGCAAAACCCCACTTGTCCTAAGTAAGACATACAACCCACACATCAACCATGGTGATCTAAACCAAGCAATCAACAAACACTGGTCTATGATACAACGCAACGAAATACTTTCGGGAATCTTTCCGGATCCCCCCTTCATTGCATACAGAAAAGACCAAAACATACAAGAAAAATTGATCAGAGCTAAACTAAACCAGAGTCTAACCGACTCAACTTCCCAACAGCTCAATCATACTTCACATGATTCAGGATTTATTGACGATCCCGATGACACGCTTGACATCCTAGTTTCACTCCTAGAGGAACAATTCACCAATGATCAGGAATTCACTCCCACAAATTCACAACCTTCACCCTGAACCTAACGGCAAACACAACCCACAACCCTCTCTTGAGAATGGAGACCTATAGATTCAATTTGAATCACCCACACCGCAACTGAAGAGTGCACAAAATTGAGGCACGAAAACATGTTATTGCTATAAAGGGGATCTGAAAAAATATCCCCGCGGTCTCACCCCAACGCACACAAACCAATGACGCAACCATCAGAATGGCTTCCTCGGTTACCCCAAATATATCCACCCACCACACACTCTACGGTCAACCCAACTGACAATGATATATTTAAACTGACATGGGCCCCACCCATACACCTTCCAAACATTTATGGTTTGCAAACCTATGGTATCAAGTCAACAGTCTCAAAATGTCACTGAATTGGACAGCGCCATCATTTATTTAGCATTACTTATGCTCTCCTGACCACCGCATTACTTATGCTCTCTTGACCACCGCATGACGTATGCTCCCTTGACCACTGCATTACTTATGCTCTCTTGACCACCGCATTACTTATGCTCTCTTGACCACCGCATTACTTATGCTCTCTTGACCACCGCATTACTTATGCTCTCTTGACCACCGCATTACTTAGGGTACGTTCAGACGTGGGGTTAAACTAGTCCTTAATCCAAAAGTGCTAAACTAACCCTGCGTGTGAACGCAATATTCTGGTCCGCGAGGGTTAATTTGACCCACTGAGCTGGGCTAAACTAAACCAAAAAAATTGGTGGACTAGCCTAACTTAGCCCAGGTTTTACGACCAACCCCCCGCTGTGAGGCCCAGTAAGCCATCGTTGGAACGCAACTGACCTGCTACTTACGGTCTATTTTAGCCCAAATGACCGCGGCAACAAAGGTGACGTCATTCCACATGTATGGATGGATCGGCAGCGAGTATTGGGTGGTGTCTGCATGAATCCATGGAGCTATACTATAATATCTCCTTGCGACTCTCCGCTGCCTTCCCTTTATGTTACCATTAAGTGTTGGGGCCCCGGTATTCCCCTTCGCCGAAAATGTTTGAAATGGACCTCGCACAACTACAAGTTCTCATTTTTAGTAGCACTATTTAGATTTTAAATTCACTTCTTATGTGCGAAACGCTACTTTATGATAACGAACGGGTTTTGCTTTGAAGAAAGTGGCATTTAATCACAGCTAAGCTACACACACGGGATCGACAATTAAGACCAAAGTTTGGGTTTGAAAACTAGGTTGTATCTCTATGCTCCCTTGACCACCGCATTACTTATGCTCTCTTGACCACCGCATTACTTATGCTCTCTTGACCACCGCATTACTTATGCTCTCTTGACCACCGCATTACTTATGCTCTCTTGACCACCGCATTACTTATGCTCTCTTGACCACCGCATTACTTATGCTCTCTTGACCACCGCATTACTTATGCTCTCTTGACCACCGCATTACTTATGCTCTCTTGACCACCGCATTACTTATGCTCTCTTGACCACCGCATTACTTATGCTCTCTTGACCACCGCATTACTTATGCTCTCTTGACCACTGCATTACTTATGCTCTCTTGACCACCGCATTACTTATGCTCTCTTGACCACCGCATTACTTATGCTCTCTTGACCACCGCATTACTTATGCTCTCTTGACCACCGCATTACTTATGCTCTCTTGACCACCGCATTACTTATGCTCTCTTGACCACCGCATTACTTATGCTCTCTTGACCACCGCATTACTTATGCTCTCTTGACCACCGCATTACTTATGCTCTCTTGACCACCGCATTACTTATGCTCTCTTGACCACCGCATTACTTATGCTCTCTTGACCACTGCATTACTTATGCTCTCTTGACCACCGCATTACTTATGCTCTCTTGACCACCGCATTACTTATGCTCTCTTGACCACCGCATTACTTATGCTCTCTTGACCACCGCATTACTTATGCTCTCTTGACCACCGCATTACTTATGCTCTCTTGACCACCGCATTACTTATGCTCTCTTGACCACCGCATTACTTATGCTCTCTTGACCACCGCATTACTTATGCTCTCTTGACCACCGCATTACTTATGCTCTCTTGACCACCGCATTACTTATGCTCTCTTGACCACCGCATTACTTATGCTCTCTTGACCACCGCATTACTTATGCTCTCTTGACCACCGCATTACTTATGCTCTCTTGACCACTGCATTACTTATGCTCTCTTGACCACCGCATTACTTATGCTCTCTTGACCACTGCATTACTTATTTCAAGCACTTCTGACAACTTATTGCCCTGTCACAGTCAGATCCTTGTTTAGAACACACCATGTATTCAGTGGTTTGTGCACTAGATGCACCTTTTGATGTTACGCCTGCCGCCGTGTTGTTTACAGCTGTGGGCTGGACGCCGCCATCTTTGGATTTTCCGCGGGTCCCATGTAACTTTTTTACACTCTCATTTTCAGATACAGACTTCTGTTTGGTATTTGTCTTCATAGTGAATGATAGGTATGGGGTCAAATACAAGCAAGGCCTTAATTACTCCCAACAAACTGTAATAGTTCCTCTTCTTTCAGCAATTTTCAACCAGCAAAATCGGCAGCTCAGAAAAACACCACCACCATCTTGAACAGCGCCCTCAATGACCACCGCATTACTTATGCTCTCTTGACCACCGCTTCTTGGTTTAAAGCTTTACTGAGACATGGTTCAAAGGCACCTCTCCTCCATACATCCACATGGAAAACTATAAACTGGTTCATTCTTCCGTTCCAACAAAATTGGCGGGACGGCAATGTTCATCCACGATACTCTGAAGTTTCGCACTAGATCTGATCTTTGATTATAAGTGTATCTTCATTGAGATTGACGTAGCCAAGCATGTAATGTTTTTGTTGGTAGTGTCTACAGGGCTCATGGGACTTCCTTGGAAACTCTCTCAGCTCTTTGACAGCTGCCTCGTTTTAATAACGGAAGAAAATAAGCTATGTAACATGATGGATGATTTCAACTTTAATCTGCTTGATTCTTCCAATCATCAGCCCATAGAGGATTTTGTTAGTATTGTTTATGCTCATTAATAAAAATAATGAACCATTTGTGTAGAGCGCATATCACAATTACAGAGAAGTCCCCATGCGCTTTGAGATTAAAACAAAAGAGAAGTAAAAGCTAATAGAGATGTGAAGTAAATACAAAAGCAAAATTAGTTGATACAGAAAGAAGTACTGAAGGCTATTGCAAAAATAAATTTGTTTTTACTTTTGTCTTAAAAAACTCTAGCCCCATAAAATTTGGTAAAAGTCGAGGGACAAACTAAGAGAGACCTGGATTTAGAGCAGAGATTACGAACTGGATGATATTTTTGGATGAGTTCCTGGAGATAAATTGGGCCTAAACCTTCCAAACATAAGAAAGTTAATGAAAGTATCTTATACTGAATACAGTGTTTTATCGGAAGCCAATGTAAATCATGCAAAATAGGAGAAATGTGTTCACGCTTTTGAGTAGGTGTCACCAATCTAGCAGCAGAGTTTTGGATTCTCTGAAGCTTGTTAATATGTACATCAGGAAGACCATACAAAATGCTGTTACAAAAATCAATGCGAAACATTACATGTGCATGGACGACTCTTTCTGTTGATTTCTTGTTTACCGTATTGTACCAATTTTATGAAGCGCAAATGAAGCAGCTCTACAGGTATCATTTACATAAGCATGCATTGTAAGATGGTTATCAAGTTTGACGCCAAGACTTCTGGCAGAATCTGCCACTGTATTGACAGCCGTGTCATCAAGGATGAAAAACTTAAGTTGATGACTCTGACTAAATTTACTGGTAAAGTGAAGAAACTCAGTTTTATCTACATTAAGTTTGAGAACATTCTGAACAGACCAATATTTTATATCTAAAACACAAGCCTGTACTTTTTGAACCGCATCACATTGTTAATCATCTTCAATGAATACATAAACTTGAGTTTCATATGCATACATCAAACATTTCAAATTGTGATGAGAAATAATGCCCTGCAGTGGTGCTGAATACAAAGTGAATGCCAAAGGGCCTATGGCAGAGCCCTGAGGGACACCATGGGTGGATGAATAAATATGAGATTTAGAGCATCCAATAACTACAGAGTGACTTTTGTTTTTAAGGTAAGAAAGTGAGTAGTTTCAGTGCATTTCCGCCTATCCCATATCTTTTGTCCAAGCGTGATAATATAACAAGGCTGCTGATAGTGTCAAAAGCACCTGAATAGTCAAGAAGCAGCAAAATGACTTCATTACCACTATCAAGAGCCATCATAATGTCATTAACGACTCTAATTCATTGACAAGCTTACTCGCATCACTCCTCATAGTTCCTCTCTAATTGATAATATTCTTACTAATCACAATGCCAATCTGAACTGGTATTCTCTATGCTGATATCTCTGACCACTTGCCTCTTTTTCAAATTACCGTCTACGTCTGAGAGTGCGAAAAAGCACAACTTCTCTGGCTCTTCACTGATCTCGATGACTATAAACCACTGTCCTTTTATTAAATGTACCTCTGCAATCCCACATCGACTTTCGTAACCGGCTGACCACCATTAATAGAGCTGCTAAAAAGAACATTTACGCCCACAGGCTTGATGTCAACAAGTACAGCATTCAACTACATGGCGGGGGATCGACAACATCTTTAGGTAAAAGTAAGAAAAACAGCATTCCAGAGGATGCTACTGATGGTCAAAGCATCTTTACAGATCCATCATTAATCACCAATACATTCAACAACCACTTTTCCAGCATTGGTTCTTCTCTTGTCGAAAAAATTCAGCCTGCTAACTTAGCCTGCTAATTCTCATTTCTCTGACTAAAATTTACACAATCTTGATAATCCTACTATCTTCTTGAAACCTACACATTTCTTAGAGATTTACCTGGTAGGTAAGCAACTTAAAACTAGCTAAAGCAGCAATTTTGATGGAATCGGAAGGTAAAAAGCCCATTTCACACAAGAGCTTTCTATTCATCATATTTTGCGAATTTTCGCAACCAGGAAAAAAATAGCAAGGGGCCAGCCCTGTGAAAACTATCCTAGTTATGAAATAGCAAACAATCCTGACTAAATACACGATCGCAGCCTACTTCAAATATCGCAACTGTGTTATAATCGCACCGATCGGACGCATGAAACTACTCAACCAAGGACCATAGTTATATTTTGTGGTTATAAACCATTCCCTCCATCTTTTATTCCTTTTCTTCAGTCCCCATGACATCGATCAGCTGATCATTTTTGATGATCGTGTCATGGTAAATCGAAGTCACTTTTTTGGGACATTTTCCATTGGTTTTCTTATTAGTTCTTGGGTTGCGATTAAACGGGCAGTGTGTTCGTCAAAATACTGGCAGAAAAATTCATGGTTAGTCAAAAACTATTTCAATTATGTACTCGCCAAAAACCAAAAGAAATCTACAGGTCCTTACTCGTCTGCAACGCCTGCAGAACAAAGCAGCGCGGTTAGTTTTTAGGGCTTGTGGCTGGGACATGCCCTCTATCGACTTACTAAGGGAATTTCATTGGCTCCCTGTCAGACAAAGAATTGCTTTTAAACTCATGCTGTATGTCTACAAGGCTATCAACAACCTTGCCCCTAGTTATCTTTCTGCCATGACTCAACTCCAGAACACTGGTTCCGCTGAACACAGACCAAGACTGCGTTCCTCCACTGATCGGACCCGGCTTATTGTCCAAAGATCGTACAAGAAAGCTGGTGACATGACTTTCACATCTACCGCGGCTCGTATTTGGAATGAACTTCTGATCTGTTTTCGTGAAGCGCTGTCTTTGTCTGTTGTCAAGCGGAAATTGAAAACTCATTTGTTTCCGTGATTCACTGTTTTTCTTTGTTCCTCTTCTTTGTTAAGCGCTCCGTTCTTCGTGGGGCGCTATAGAAATGCTTGTTTATTATTGTTATCTATAATATAAAAGCGCTTAAATCGCATGGGTGCCGCCATGTTGTTTTCACGTTAAGTGGTGCCCGAACCCTGCTAAAATGGTGCATCCTGGGGTCGATTTAGGGGTACCCGTGGGTTGAGGATACGTGTTGTTTGTGACGCCACAGTCAAAGCACGAGCGTTTATAACTTTGTAATTGAGTGCAGGCATCCTTTGTGATGTCACAGTCACAGCGCGACCGTCAGTAACTTTGCGCGTACATACAGTAAAGAACAATGCATGGGGGGAGCTAGGCACGACAACAGGACGAAGGCTGGTGTGGGGGTTATTATATTAGAGCACGTTGTGGGATGGGACAGGGAGAAGGAAGGGGCACGCAGTGTGGTACGTCTGTTGGAAGGGGCGGGGTAACTGCAAAAAATGAAGGGAACATAGTAAAAGGGCTGGGAAAATAATACGGAAAGGGGAAAAAGAAAAAGGGACACATGATGACATTGGACAGGGAAAAATACATGAAACGGAGAACCACCTGACTGGCGGGACCCGCGCGGAATGGGGAAAGTTATGGGCCGGAATGTAGGGAGGGAAGTACGGGTTAGATTTAGGATTAGTAGGGTCATATCTTTGGATTCCGTGACCATTTTTTTGCTACTTTTTTTTCTCGATGGATTTGACTTCAGGAACCATCTAAAAGGAAAATAAGCTCCTATGAACCTCTGAAATGTGATAGGAACTTTTTTTATTGCGCAATATTCAAAATGGCCGCCGACGCCATCTTGAAAAACACAACATGTAATAGCTTTGGCACCATATGACCTAGACGGAAAAAAGAGATGTCCTTTTCCACTATTTCTGGCATGCCAAATACACTGGAATGGTAAATGTAAGGTTTGGGGACTATCTTGACCTCTTAATCCAAGATGGCCGCCATCGCCATCTTCAAAATTATGAACTGTACATTGCTACATGTATATGGAACTAGATGACCTACATGTAGAGGGAAAAAAGAGGTGTAATTTTCCACTATTTCTGACTTTACAAAATCCACTGAATGGTAATTGTAGAGTTAGGGACCATCGTGGTCACAAAATATAAGATGGCCGCCGCCGCAATCTTGAAAATTATGAAGTGACAGCTCTGGCACCAGATAAACTGAGATAACAATCAGGGTTTCATTGTTAACATGTGAAAAATCAATTATGGTTTTTGTTTGGTTTATAGGAACATCCAACCTCTTTTAATTTAAATTGACTGCATGCAAGATTGATTAATCAGCTATTTTTTAATTAAGTGTGAGAAGCTAGGCGTAATTACTTGTTTTTTATGTACTATGTTTACTTTTTCTTTGATTGCTGGAAGTACCCCCTCTAGTTGCTAAACTGTACTAAGTTCTCATAGTTAATCATTTTAATTGGATCATTGACCATTGGTGGCGCTCTTTGTTTTGAGTTGCTCAAGTGCATTGAGAGTCAGAGGTCAACACTCTTGAAGACTGTCTTATCAGGTAAGATTTAATAGGATTATTATCTAAAAATATCACTGGCCATCCTGAGTGATGAGGACCTATTCATGCCTCTATTATATAATTTGATAGTTAAAGACTAATTCTATAACAAATTTTAATGTTATGCCTTTCTGAAAAAGAGGGATTAATGGAAAGAAAAAGTAATAGGTAATTTCTATAATTTGTCATAATTTGTATAACACACACTGAGTTAAGAGAAAATACTATGGAATACATGTATTCACCCACATTTGTTGTTTGGCCTGACTCATTATTGATGTGAAATCGCTTCTATATTGTACTGTTTTATTGATACCAAGTTATGGTTGTTAACATGATATTAAGTTAAGCAGAGAAAGTAATGCTTTTGGCATACATTGGCAAGATGTAACCTTTTTTTATTAAGTGTTGGATTGTAATAATTGAAATAAAGTATGAGCAGGTGTTGCCTTTATAGTCACATGTTACTGAAACTTGATGTTTCGTTTTTAAACAAACACAGTGACGAACAAAATGGATAGCAATAGTTGCAGTAAGGAGTTGCATGAAAGAGAAAATAAATATGAGTGCATTTTACTCTGTGGTAGGCCATGTACTGCAGATGACAGTTTAGATAACATTACAGCAGACAAGTGGGAATCCATCCAAAGCAAGTCTTTACAATGGGAAGGACTTGACAAGTTTCAGCATGTACATGGAAATGTGGATTGGAAGAAGGGACCTGACTATTGCTACATGCATAGCTCTTGCTACACAACAATGTCCAGTAAGCGCAGCCTCACACAAGCTAAGAAACGCAAAAGAAAAATTGAGGAAAGTCTTGAAAGAGATGAAACCCAAGATGAACCAGGACCTTCCTTCGAGTCTGGTGCAACTAAAAAGCTTCGCTCCAGTTTGGGTGTCCTTCACAATAAGGTGCTATGTGTCTGGTGCATGAGAGGGGTGTACAGGAGTAGTGATCGTGACAAACGGCTTTTACTCCTATCAACAGTAGATGCATGGACTAAATTCAAGATACACACTGTCCGTTTGGAAGATGACACCATAAGAAAGAGACTTGACACTCTAATTGCTTCCATCCCAGACAGTCAAACAGCATTTGGGCTGGAAATCCGCTATCATCGCTGTTGCTGGCGCAAGTATGTAAGCGTCCACAAGCCCCTGTCAGATGACAACACCCAACATCTGCAGCATGTAAATTTCCGAGAGGCACAAACTCTCTTCTCCCATCATGTTCGTGAAGTAATCTTCAAAACCATGAAATTCGAACACTGCAAGGTCTGCTGCAAGACTACAAGCGCATCATTTCAAATTATGGACATAACTCAAAAGTAAAGTCCAGCTACTTGAAGGAAATTCTCACTCAAGAGTTTGGGAAAGACATCGGATTCCATGAACATAACCAGAAGAATGTGAGTGAACTGGTGTATGACACAGCAGGAGCGGGTACTTACATTGAGGCAGCCATATCCTCATTGGGTGTAAGCAACGATCAGTTGTTGATGAATGTTGCAGCTCGACTTAAAGAGCAAGTCATTGGGACAAATACTATCCTCTGGCCACCATACATATATGACTTGGAAAGTGAAGAACGCCTGAATGAACTTCTGTTGAAGCTGATCTCATGGTTGAAACGCCCAAGCAGGTCTGCAATTGACGACAGCCCAGCCGTGCGGTCGATTGCATCTATCCTCACAAGTTACATCACAGGAAAACGCACTACATTTAAGACAAACCTCTCTGTACTGCTACATGGATTGACTAAGAGTAGGGAGATAGTGGACATTCTGCACAAGAATGGACTGGGGATTAGTTACAATGACGTACTTATGCTGCGTGACTTCTGGGTTGTCAAAGATCTCCAGCAGTCTACTGATTGCCCCTTCGAAATAGCTAACAGCAGGCCTGCCATAGCTATAGTAGACAACGACCACTTCAAGAGCGACACACTTACTGGTGCTGGCCAATCACATCGCACTAATGTCATGTTTGTGCAGCCAAAGTTATTTGATGGAGAACATCCTTCTAGGAATCATAGGGATCATCAAGATCATTGTGTGAAGTTAGCATCGAATTGCTCCACAACGCTCAAAGCACTCGGAGGTGAAATGCAGAAAGTTAACCCCTACAAGACGGTTAAGCGTGGGGAACCACCAGTTAGGAAGAAAGAAACTAATTTGAGCAATATCGATACATTCGCGCAAAGAACACGCGGTGTAATCCACGCATTGGCCAGGGCCAAAGATGACCGAGTGAGACCAAAACCAGAAGAACAGACTGTGCCAGGGTTTTCAGGGTTTCACGCCAACATGTCAAAACCAGACGAGGAAAGTCGAGCAATATATCATATGACATACTCCAACCCGCCAAGTAAGACGATTCTCTTTGATGTGATGTGTAAACTTGTAAAGTCAATTGAAGAGAAAAAGATGCCTTTCGCAATAATTGTTGGTGACCATCCTGTGTACGTGCTGTACCTAGAATTGAAAAGTGAGAATGCAAAACTGTTCCACAAAATCTTACCTTTCATGGGACCTTTCCACATCCAGATGTCTTTCATCTACGCTATATACAAGAGGTTTAAGGAATCTGGCATCTCCGACGTTTTGGTTGCAGCGGGTGTCATTGCAGATGGTTCTGTTGATCAGGCCCTTCGTGAGAAACATTTCAAGCGTGGGGTTCGATGCCTGCGACTCTTCTACGAGACTTTAGTCCATCATGCCATAAACACAAGACTTGAAGAGTATTCGCTATCTGAAGAGGCTCTACTTGCTAAACACCGAACTTCAAACAGTGCTCAAGAACTTTCAGATGCACATGATGAACTTAAGTACAATGCTAATCTGATTAAACTACTTGATTGTAGTTGACACTCTCTTCAAGGACTTTGAGGGTTCCCAACAAGCAGAATACTGGATTTCCGTCATAGAAATGGTGGAGATTCTGACCCAAAATATCCATGCCATCAGAACAAGCAACTGGACAGAGTTCAAGTCTTCACTCAACCTCATGCTTCCATGGAAGCGAATCTATGACAATGACAAGTATGGTCGGCATCTTCCCGATTTTACAGCAGTACTTGATACCCTTCCTGAAGACCAGGCTGCATTCATGGAAAGCGGCATGTTTGCGCAGTCAATGACTGGAAAACCTTATTCATGTGTCGCCCTGGACATTTGGATAGAGTCAACAATGAATAAGGGTTCTAAGCTGAAGTCTGGATGGCTGGCAATTTTCACTAATGAAAAGCAACTCCTTTCAAACACCCGGAATGTGAACAACATCAATCGTGTGAGAGCAAGTGTCCATTGACATTCTGAACACAAGAAACAAGGTCAAGCGAAGCATGCTGATTGCTCAACTAGTAAAATGAAGGACGAACAAGCTGTACATGATTTGAGCGCATGTCTCACTGAATTCAACTGTGATCCGTTCGACCATATGAACCAGCAACTTCGATCTCTACAATCAGGAATCCCGGCCTCTGACGCTCTTGTTGCTGACTTGTTATCGGCAAAGGAAGATGGCAGAAGCAAAGGACAGAGGAAATGGAGTGTAAAGCTTTGGCCTCTGTTCTTGGGCTGGTCGAAATGAGTGGTGCCCTAAATCTTGAAGACATCCTGCAGCATCGTGTTACATCTGAGTGCCTTGCAATCTTCAACGTCAATGGAACCATGCGTAAGACACAGAAAAGCAAGCTCCAGCAAAATCTTACTTCGACTGTCATTCCAGAGCCTGATGTATACACATCTATTATCGATATGGGCCTCATCTGGCGCTTGACCAACCCTACCACTGAAGACAGAGAGAAGGGAGACTGTACCAAGTTTACTTGGGCAGATTATGCAGAGAAGCTGGTGCGTTCTGTTCTAGCAAGACACAAGCATGCCGAGCGAATCATTTGCGTCAATGATTCATATGATCAGAAATTCTCTATCAAAGACAGCAAGCGCAGATTGCGCCAAAACAAACTGCCAATCAGCAATGTTTTCATGAAGTCACAGGATAAATTCCCTTCATGTAAAGACTTCCATGCTCTCCTGGGCAAACCCGAGAACAAGATCCGCCTCCAAGCTTTCCTTCAAGAAGCATTCCTGAGAACAGCAGAGTCAACCAGTATTGAGATCATCTACTGTAGTAGGCAGCACTGCTAAGAATCTCACCACAGACAGTCTGATGCCAGAGCTTAATTGTGCCCATGCAGAGGCAGACACGGCCATATTCACCATCTACAGTGTGCTCCGTTCTGAAGGCTACTCAGAAGCAGTCATTCTCGATACTGAGGACACTGACAACTATGTACAAGCGGCATATGTTTCTCAGAATACATCGGGGCTCATGTGTGTGAAACGCAAACATCAACTAATCAGTGCCCGGTGTTTGTGTGATGAGGCAATGGCCACTTCCATCATACCACTACATGTTCTTACTGGGTGTGACCATAACTCTGGGTTCTATGGAGCAAGTAAGAAGCTTATCGCAAATCGTGTGGAAAAGTCAAAAGAGACACAAGACCTGCTAGCAGTGTGTGGTGAACAGCTCCTAGTGCACAAGAGACTATCACCAATTTGGAGCAATTTGTCATCAGATACGTGTATGGCGATTGTAAAAGCAAGACCCTGGGAGAAGTCCGTGCTGCCAAGTGGAGAGCGCAGAAAAAAAGAGCACCATTCGGCTTGTGCCTGACTTGGACAGTCTCCGTCCACACTTGGAGCGGGCAAACTATCTTGCATATGTGCAACAACATTACCAGTTGAGAAGTCACCCCTCACCAATAGGCCATGGATGGCATCTAGCAAATGACCTGTGTCTGACAATCCGTTATACTAAGCCCCCCATTCCCAAATCCATACCTCTACCAACAAACCCGCAGACAGATGACAACAGTGATAGTGGCAGCGAAAGTGTTGAAAGTGAGTCTGAAAGCTACAGTTCATACAGTGATTCAGCTGGTGATAGTGAAGCTGATATGTGAATCTTGGATTAAGAGGTAAGGATGGTTCCATAACTATGAAAAACATTTTTAAATTAGTTTGTAATGCCAAAACAAGTGGAAAGCGACACCCTGATTGTTCTTATAACTCTTCTTAAGCCAGTTTAACATTTCATGTTTTCAAGATGGCGACACATCCATTTTAAAATTAGGAGGTCAGGATGATCCCAAACTTTTCAATTACCATTAATTAGTGGAATTGTAAGGCCATAAATTATGGAAATCGACACCCTATTTTTCCTTATAGTTCTTTTGGTGCGAGAGCTACTACAATTCATGACTTTCAAGATGGCGACGGCGGCCATCTTGGATCTGGAGGTTAGGATGATCCCCACACTCTACAATAATCATTCGAGTAGATTAGTAATGCAAAATTTAATGGAAATTTACATTTCTCTTGTCTGTCTAGGTCATCTGGTGCCAGAGCTAATATGGAAGTTATGTTTTTCAAGATGGCGACGGCGGCCATCTTGGATTTAGAGGTCAAGATGGTCCCCAAACTTTACAATTACCATTCCAGTGTATTTGGCATGTCAGAAATAGTGGAAAAGGACACCTCTTTTGTCCGTCTAGGTCATATGGTGCCAGAGCTATCACATTGTATGTTTTTCAAGATGGCGACGGCCGCCATCTTGGATTTAGAGGTCAAGATTTAGAGGTCAAGATGGTCCATTCCAGTGTATTTGGCATGCTAGAAATAGTGGAAAAGGACTTCTCATTTGTCCGTCTAGGTCATCTGGGGCCAGAGCTATTACACTTTATGTTTTTCAAGATGGCGTCGGCGGCCATTTTGAATATAAAAAAAGTTCCTATCACATTTCAGAGGTTCATAGGAGCTTATTTTCTTTTTAAATGGTTCCTGAAGTCAAATCCATCGAGAAAAAAAGGTAGCAAAAAAATGGTCACGGAATCCAAAGTTATGACCCTACTAGATGGGGACAGGAGGAAGGAACACAAAGTGGTATGTCTGTGTAATGGGGGACGGGCGGGAAACGGCAAAAATAAAATGACGGGGAAAATTAACAGGGCTGGGGTAGGGATTGAAAAAATGAAAAGGGACTATCATGATATGGGACATGGAACAGGAAAATATTAAGCTGATTGGGGGGATCAAGCCCATGAAACGGGAAAGAACCACAAACGTGACCCGCGCAAAACTGGAAAATATGAGTTATGGGCAAACAGTGGCAAGCAAAAAACTATGCCAATGCACGGGATCGCGGGGACGGCAGGCGCGGAGGCATGGGTTAGATATGGGACGGGATAGGGAAGGGGCACACGATGGGACAGGGAAGTGGGGAAAAATGGGGCTGGTGAGGGGAAAAAAGAAAGGGGATTTGAAAACGATACAGGACAGAAAAATAATAAACTGAACGGGAACAAAATAAACGAAACGGGATATAAACCGGACTGGGAAAGAACCACTATCGGGACCCGCTGGAAACTGGAAAACACTGGATGGGATTGACTAATAATGCCGAAACGGAAAGAAGACGGACAAGGGTTAGTGTACGATTTCACAAAGCACTAAGATTCGTCTTAACTTTGGATGGGTGGCTTGCAACAGTGATTTGTATTGTGACCCTGCCCAGCCACTTTAACCCTCCCCTGTACACAACACTACACTTGCAGCATTTTATACAAAGAGCTTTCTAGCGGGGTTGCCGCGCGAAGCGCGGCATCCCGCTAGTTATTATAATTACTTGTAGTGCGAGCTAAGAGATTCACGCAGCTTAACAGTGAAGTAACACATAACCTGCAACCAAATTAAACTAAATACATTCTTTTCACTAGATCCACTCAATCTCAAAATGTCAATGGCTCTCCTGTCCTCCTTTGAGGACAACCCGACAGTTTTTAGAAGACATCTCATGCCTCATTGAATCAACTAACTCGCTTCAGGTTAGCTGACTATATCCTGGAATGTCAACATCCACATGGATAACTTTGACTGTCAACAAACAAAAACAATGAATGATTTATTGTTTTCAGTGTGTTTAAAACAACATATCCTCGAGCCTCTGCACAAACATGGTCATTAATTGGTTCCACTTGCTGATCATGTGAGTTCCAGGATCCTGTTTCCAACATATCCGTTGTGCCTGATCTTTCATTATATCACTTTGCTATCATGTGTGAGGTCGAGTTGTCTTGCCCTCGTCCTACCAAGCATGTTATTAATTAATCCCGCAAGCTTGGCTCCATCGATCCTGAAGCCTTTCGCAAGGACATTGAAAACTCTCTTACCATGCTCCCAGTAGGCACTGGCTCCGCTTGTGAGATGGTTGATTCATTTAATACCTCTCTCACTACTCTCCTGGATCATCAAGCACCACTTAAGACTCGGTACAAATGATCAGGGCAGAGAAACAGAAAAGGCGCCTACAGCAAAGTGCTTAAAATCAAAGCTCACTGTGGATGAACAGGCCTTCAGTGATCAATGTCGACTGATTACGGAAGAACTTGACCACACAAAGACCGAGTATCACTGCGCTGAAATGTCTGCTTGTAACACTCAGCAGATGTATAAGCTTGTCAACAAACTGACTGTGTATAAACCTGCTCAGGCACTTCCTGCACATAGCTCAAAGAAAGATATGGCTAATCGCTTCAGCAAATTCTTCGACCAGAAGATTAAAAACATCCGTAATACATTGAACGATATGTCTGTTGAATGCAATCCCATGACAGATATTAACAAGGATAATGTGTGTCAGACTACCTTGGATCACTTTGAACCTATCAAGAAATCGGCTGTAAAATCCTGGTCCTTTGATCCCTTGCCAGCTTGTATGATATGATCAAGGAGTACTTACCTCAACTGCTTCCAGCAATTGTTGAGAATGTCAATGCATCTCTGCAATCAGGATTATTTCCGAACTGTCTAAAAAAAGCTCTTGTAATGCCAATGCATCAAAAGGCCAATCTTGATGTCGAGGACAAAAAGAGCTTCCACCCAACATCTAACCGTCCATGCCTTGGAAAGGTTATTAAACGAACTGTACAATAAATGTAAATTTGCCTATCGCAAGCTCCACAGTATTGCTTCGGGGAAACTAATGATCTGTTATGTGCCATGGACAATCAATATGAAGCCATCCTTGTTCTATTAGACTTATCCGCGGCATTTACTACGACAGATCATGACGTTTACAGCGTCTCAGGCTTGGCTCATGACAGGTTTGTCATCATATTTCAAGAACAGAGTGCAGTCCATTATTGTTAACGGTGATTGTGGTATTCCACAGGGTTCCGTTGTTGGCCTTCTAATGTTTATGCTTTATTCTGCGCCGAGCAAAGACATCATCAGAAAGCATGGCCTATTACATGTTTCTGACGCAGACGACACGCAGACGACACACAGCTTTACATGTATGTCGTTATTACGCCATCAAATCAAGACCAAAGTTGAGAAATGTATCGATGATATTCACAATTGGATGGCTTGTAACAGACTTAAGTTAAATGACTCAAAAACTGAGTTACTTCTCACGATTTGCCAAAAATGTAACCGATTTTAACATTGGCAATACCATCGTCACTTTATCAAAAAAAGCATCTTACCTTGAGCACCCAAGTCAATACTGTCATAATATTAATAATATACAGCATTTATAAGGCGCATTATGAATCAAAGATTCATCAATGCGCCTAACAATAAAACTACAAATGCAAAAAACAAGACCAATTAAAATAGTATAGGCTAAATACCATTTAACCGAAAACTACATTGTAACCGACATAAAAAAAACAAAAACAATGCAGACAAAAGTAGATACAAATAAAAAAATTACAAACAACAGACCAACAAGATAGAGGGCCTAAACCCATAAAATGGAAATATTAAAAATACAATGTACAAGAAATACTGTATGTAGGATTGCATCTTTTTCTATCAGGAGAATTGGCAAACTTGGCTGCTATCTGGATAAAGCAAATACTGAAAAGCTTGTCCATGCTTTTGTTTCATCCTGTTTGGATAATTTGAATGGCCTGCTCTATGGACTTCCTGATAAAGAGCTCAATAAGCTTCAACGCATTCACAATATGGACACAAGACCATTCACTTTAAGCAGGAAACGAGATCACATCACCCCAATTATACTCAAGCTTCACTGGTTATCAGTCCGTCACAGAATTGCCTACAAACTCCTTTTGACTTTCAAGGCTCTTACTGGTCAAGCTCCTGCATACATCTCAAAACTCATTTCATTGTATCAACCATGCCGTCCACTTCAGTCCCCTTCACTCCACCTTCTCCAAGAACAGTCTTCCAACATGGTCCCCTACCACGGTAGTTGAAGTTTCTCAACGGTTTCACCACAGCTCTGGAACTCTCTGCCACTTCAACTCCGCACTCTACACACCACAACTCAATTCATTTTCATGTTTGAAGACTTATCTTTTTCGAACCGCTTATAAACTGTTATTATTTATTCCCATTTCTCCGAGTCACTCATCGTTTTGGTTCTTTTTAACTTTTACTGTTCATCCATTGTTGTTTACATTTTAATGTGAGCTTATAATATTTTTAAATTGTCAAGAATTGCTAAAGATGGGTACGTGCAGGGGATTGTTTGCAATGTTTGTACGCAAGGTTTGTGGAAAAAAGAAACAATCTCAGAAACATCTCAAAAAAGAATGTGGTGATCGATAAATGGATCAGAGTTAATAACAGCCTTGGGTGCGGAGTTACCTGGATAAAAACATTATCAATATTGCTCGAACTAGCCATATAGAGGCCACAGAACAGCAATGACAGACAGAGACAGCGCGTCACCGTAAAGTAAACATCCAGTAACTACAAGAGAACTAAAAAGTATGGAGATGCCACCCCTGTACGTGCACCGCTGAGTTGAAAGCTGGAATGTTCCATTCAACTCGGCTCCGCCTCGTTGAATAGAACATTCCATCTTTCAACTCGTGAACATATTCTCACCATTGCACTCATAAACATTCATTATGTGTATAATATGCACACATAAATACAGCTATGCTTCCTATACAAGATTTAATAACACCAGGTTTCTTATTAAAGTGCCCCTGTTCAAGTTCCTTTTTAGTCATGGCGAGATATTATCAGGTCTTTTTTCCTTCATACTTTACTTCTCACAGTTAAATAATAAAGAACAATTAAACCCACCCCCCCCCCCCCTACAGAAGTGTGGATATGGGTCGAATACTTACCAGTAAAGTCATATTACTAATTTGCATATTCCCTATGCTGCGAGGCAATAATGCTAAGACTTTCACAAGTACACAATAGCGCCCTCCACCGTCCTACCCACAATGCCACGATGAGCCCTACCAAATGTAAGCACCCAATACAAAAGTGGCTCTTTGCCTAACGAATTTAATGCTCTTTTTACACTGTGTTCATCAATTCATACTTATTCAACTCATGCAGTTTCAAAAGGCAATTTGTATACAAGATTCAACCGAACCACGTTTTACAAACACAACATTGTATCTTGTGGCACCCTATTCTGGAACAACCTTAACTTTGATATTAAAAAGTCTCGTTCACTTAATTCATTCTCAAAGAAATTGAAACAGCACCTCTTAAATATGTATTTGTAACTGTAGTATATATACACTAATTGTACAAAGACTGTGGTGTCGATAATTATTTTACTGATTAGTCTAGTCTGTGTCACTGTTTGTTTTTTGTTTCTCTGTTCTGTTTTTGGTTGCTTTTGTTTTTTGTCCTTGTCGTCCTAGTCCTTGTCCGTCTCAGGGAAGTATACAAGAGCATTATGCTTAAACTTTCCCTGCACGTTGACTATTATGTTAATTTTTGTAGTTATTATCTTCAAATTCTATACATTGCATCCGTCCTTTATTATTATATTCATCGATAATTGTTTTCTAGTGTATGCTTAAATTGTTATTGTCGACATGAAAATAAATGTTCATTGAATTGGACCGAGTATGTGGGGAAGGAGGGAGGGATACTCTACTGGTAAGTATTCGTTTGTAGACCCCAACCACGGTTCTGTTGGGGGAGTCTTCTTCACTCTACTTACGGGCAGAGTCAAATAACTAATTTGCAAAGACTCACACCGAGGAAAGGCGTCGGGTATACGCATTGCTACTGCATGTCCTAAAGGGGGGGGGAAGACCCTGGCACGCTCAAAGTTCAGAGAACGCTTCGTGGCCGCTAGGCCCGATAGTGGTCCATGCCCAAACGGACAGGGGGTGTCGTCCCCACGGGTGAACAAAACATTAATAAGTATTGTTAGCACGGAATGTAATACCGTGGAAAACTCACATAAACACGTGACTGACGAGGTGGAGCTTGTTCTGGCTTCGCAGCTTTGCTGGCCGCCTGTAACACCGCTCTACCCGCTTTCCCATCCACCTGCAGAACGTCCTTCAGGTAGCAGTCGGAGAACGTGGAAGGGATCGTCCAGGAGGCCGCCCTTGTTATATCACTCATGGAGACACCTTTAAAGAAAGCCTATGAGGCCGACACTCCCGGTACTTCGTGGGCATGACTCAGACTGCCCGACACCGAGCAGATGGCCATAACTATCCACTGTGCAATCGTATCGCGGGCACTGGTCGGAATGGCGGAACCACGGACAGGAACAGCTGTTCGTGGCCGGTTCGGATTGACTTTGTGCGGTTGATGTACCACTTTAATGCCAATACCGGGCACCAAAGTTTGTTGGCCGCGACCGCGAAAAAAGGCTTTAAGGTCGGGAACAAAGATGTCTGGGGGTTCGAAAGAACTGAATTGGTTGTTGGCCAGAAACCCCGCCGTAGGAATCAGGCGGACTCCTCTGGGTTCCCACCAGATGTGTCCTGCTGCCACTTTAAGAGAGTGGATTTCACTACATCGATGAGACGTAGCGACCGCCACCAAAAAGGCCATCTTGATCGTTAAGTGCAGCAATGTGGCTCCACTCAGCGGTTCGAAAGGGGGTTTGGTTAGCGCTGACAGTACGCTAAAGAGGTCCCAGGATGGGACCAGTTAGCGCACAGGGGGACTGGTGACAAATATCCCCTTAGTCAGCTGCCCGATCACCTGGTCATCCGGAACTGTCGAACCGTGGTCGGGGCTGGGTATACGGCCCTGGAATATTGGTAAAGTCCTGGACCTCACGCCAGCCGGATATTAAGGCCGCTTAGGTCTGGAATCCTATGGGCTCAGGCGAAGACTCGTCAGATGACCGCAAATGACGGTCTTTTCTGGGCTTCTGTCTCTTGTTCGATACACTGTCAAAGGACGAATCCAAGGCCCTCCCAGAGGAAGCCTGAATGACAGGGACGCCCGAGCAACGGGTGAAACCCGAAGATGAAGGCAGGCCCTGTGAGTTGGGTATTCCGGGGGAATCCAAGGTACCCGACTCTGCACCATCAATCCTTTCCCCTATGGCTAGCGCCCCACAGCCTATGGCGTGGGCGGGTGCCGTCGTGGGGGAATCCTATGGTCGCTGCGGGCCAGGTACCCTTAGCCGTGTGGAGGGGCGATGCCCCTCCCCCCGGCTTCAGAGACCCAGAGGCGGTGCTGGGAGAGGGAGCGGTGCGCTCCGTAATGGAGCCACTCTTTGCCCTGCCTCTCTTGGTCGCTTCCTGGCACCGGTTTTCTTGGCTTTGCATGGGCGTTTGACCTTCGATTGGGTTGACCCACGCACGCTGATCGAAGAGGGGGAGCGGGCAGCATCCCCTCTTTGATCGGTGGGTCCATCGGCCGACGCAGCCGACTGTCGGGGGCCGGTTGAAGGGGTGCGAGCCAGGCGACGGAGTGTCGCCGGCGCAGCCCTCCGAGAGCTCCGACTGTCCCGGGGGAACGGACGTAACCCAAGTATTGACAGTCTAAGCCCTCCCCATTTTCCTAACACTATAATTTAATTCAAAGAAATCAAACTATTGTATTTGTCAAACTCTCTAAACCAACAACTATAACTCTACAACTTCTAGTCTTTATAAAAAGCTCTCAGCAAAGGATAAGGCATTTTTATTTTATCACAAAAAAACGATGAACTGATGGACACAGTTTTATCACGTCCTTACCCCTCCGCGGCTAAGAGAAAAGAGGACGACTCCGTGGCAGGCATGTCTCGGGGCATTGTGGGTAGGACGATGGAGTGTGCTATTGTGTGTGTGAAAGTTTTAGCATTATTGCCTCGCGGCATAGGAAATATGCAAATTTGTAATTCGACTCTACAGGTAAGTAGTGTTAAGTAGACCCTTATATATTTTGGTCATCAAATTTTAACCCCAATTCATGGCAATCATATGAATTACCAATTTTTTTACAAAAAACTTTGAAATTACTTGATTGTAATGTCTATTTTTTTACATTATGAATATGTAATGAGACCATGAAGTTCATGAATGTTCATCACTGTTCTTCATTTAACAAAAGTGCTTATGAACCTGTGGCGTTCAAGATCATTGTAAATCATGGACGTTCATCAAACATTCATGATTTCCTGTTGATCTGCACAATGATTATTCATTAGCCTTTTAGTTTATAAGATGCATAGAAGGTTGAGACGGACTTTCATGAAAACTCATCAAATGTTCATTAAATGTTCATTTATAAATACCTCAGGCAGTTTCGCTATTCCTATTGGTGGAGAGAGCGTGTCACGTGGGGGTGTTTAAACCGTTGATAATGACCATGTCTTGATGCAAGACGGGCAATGCAGGTGCTGTCAGTGAGTTAGCCGCGCTGTGTGTGAAAGGAAAACCAGCCAATATGCACCAAGACTAGACGCGCATGTGTACGAACGGAACCGCAAAACACGCGCGTACGGACACCAGACATGTACACACTGAACATACCATGATTGTGGAAACAGAGCTCAAGCACGTCGGAAACGGATAAGTTTTACAGAGTTTCTTACTTTGTTACGCCTTTTAACCAAAAAGGTATTTATGAATGGGAATAAAAGTGTGTTGAATCAGTTTTCAAATAGTGGTTTAAACCTGCCGAGGCCTGGTTCTTGATAATTTACCTCGACTTCGTCTCGGTAAAACTATCAAGAACCAGGCCTCGTTGGGATTAAACCACTAGTTGAAAACCTCTTCACCACACATTGATTCCCTTCTTAATTTGAATGGGTAAACAGTTCATAAGCTTGGTTCAAAAACTCCAGTGATGAACATTTTATGAACTGTTGGTGAATAATCATGGACTGATCATGAAGTTCATAAAAGGTTCATTAATTTAATGGTGAACCGTTCATGAACTTTCTGCTGTTATGACCATTTTTTGAACTGTTGATGAATGTTCCTGAACTGATCATGAAGGTTCTTGAAAGTTCATAAAGTCATGAAGTTCATCTCGCCTGAGCTGTCTCCAACAGACGACGCACACCAGGGAATTTGGGTGGCCGTGCACTGACTCTGGCACCATGGCATATCAAAGGACTCCATATAGCTGAGAGCGCTTGTAAGGTAACAGACCAAAAACTAAAATTGTGGACGTTCAAATTCTAATCAAAGATGGCGCAGGCTTCGGCTTTAATAGTATAGATGATGATGATGAAAAACACATTTCCCTAAAAAGACTAATACTTACTCAAAAAACAAAGGCCTTGCAACTGTGCTCCCCTTGACATGTGCAAAATGGAACAATGTGTAGATGTAAGGCAGAAGAGCATATCTTAAGTTTAATGCTTTTCTTGTAGATGACTGCATATCATCACTAAATGCTGTAGGGTCCTGATCCTGTAAGTGATCATACAAGTTCAGTTTTAGTGATACACACTGTACATTTACAAAATAAATAATTTTCATTCATGCATGTAAATACCTAAGACAGTTTCGCTATTCCTATTGGTGGAAAGCGCATCGTGGGCGTGTTTTAACCTTTGATAATGACCAGTGATATAATCAGTTGTAAGCGGATACTCCGACAGACAGTTTCGCTATTCCTATTGGTGGAGAGCGCATAGTGGGGGTGTTTAAACATTTGATAACGACCAGTGTTTATAATCGGTTGTGAGCGGATACTCTGCGCTAGTCTTGATGCAAGACTAATCTTGTTACGGGCGTAAAGGCGCTGTCGGTGAGTTGGCCACGTTTTGTGTGAAAGAAAACCCAGGACGTGTTGCACCCAGACTGTACGTACATGCACACGGACGGAACCAAAAACTGTTGGAAATAGGCATGCAACACACGGATGTCGTACATGTACTGTACATGTACATGTAACATGTACATACCATAGAGGACAGAGCACGTTGGAAACCATGCGGAAACGAATAAGTTTTACAGAGTTTCTTACTTTATTACGCCTTTTATTAACCAAAAGGGTATATGAATGGGAATAAAAGGGTAGCTACTCTTTCACGGTCGTTTAAAAACTTGCCGGATCAAATTGCCCTGTGATAAAAGCCCTCGCCTTCCGACTCGGGCCTCTATCACACGGCAATTCGACCCTGCTGGTTTTTAAATGGCCCTGAAGGAACTAGTAACTACCCTATTATTCCATGATTCAAAAAATATCACATTGAGGTGTATGAAACATACTTAGGCAATAAAAATGTGGCAACGAGGTCTTAAATAAGGGACCCAATGTGTGGTGAAGAGGTTTTCAACTAGTGGTTTAATCCCCACCTGGTTCTTGATAATTTTACCGAGACGAAGTCGAGGTAAATTATAAAGAACCAGGCCTAGACGGGTTTCAACTAGTTGAAAACTGATTCAACACACTTTGATTCCCATTCATAAATACCTTTTCGGTCAAAAACATCATCACTTTTTGGTCAAATTAAAGTAAAGTAAATGCAAAAATTATAATTGTTAAATGAATTCTTTAAACACAACACCCCTCCAGCTATGAAATAGTAAAGAACGAGTGCAAAGTCGTGTGTCACGCCAAAGAATTTACACTTTTTACTGGTCATAAACAAAGGTTTTGGGCCTTTATCACACGACAACAACCCTGCCTGTTTCAAACGGCCGTTTAAAACGGAACTCATCGCTACCCTTTTATTCCCCTATTTCAGACCGACTCACTACTTGCTTATTCACATTTAAATAATTGTCCTTTTTCTTAAAAAGTAAAATAATGTAAGAAAATCTGTTTACCTTTTCTTTTTATAAATTTTCAAGGTTCCATTTAGCGAAGAAACAGGTTTGACATGGAGTTTATAGTGACATAATAGACAGTGTTATGCAGAAATAAGCGACTTTGTTTTAAACAGCCGTTAAAGAACGGCCGTAAAAAGCTTGTGCACCAACAAACACATTTTTATCTCTATGTCTCCACACCCGTGATCTCCTCTCAATCCATCAGGATAGACAAAGACCGCGTTCCACAATTTATCCACAGTTGCGAGATTTGATTGGGAACGGAAGTGGATCAGAAGGTCATTTAAGTGTGCAGCTTGCATGTGCATGGCGCCCTTACCACAGCCGGCTCCTGCTCTGCATGATGCTAGCTCTGTTGGTAGCCACCATTTTGTTGTCTGTCGATGTCAGGTTTTCTTATAGTATAATAATTTCTTTGTTATATCATCGCCAAAAAATTTCGTAAAATACTTCATTTCAAAGTTTTTCTCACATGTAAAGTAAGGTAAGGATCATTTTATTAGCAACCGTAATTGGGTTGGATTCGTTATAACTACATGAAACTACATCAATAGTTACAAGATGAAGCAAAAAAAACCAGTGCCTAATATACCAAAGACTGACAGTATAATAGGTTGCTTAAACAACAATTTTAATAATAATAATAAAACAAATTTATATAGTGCCAAATCTATTTTTTAAAATGCTCCAATTAAGGCGCTTCACGTACGTTTTTTTCTAATGCAACACACCGTGATGCAATGTTCACCATGGCAGTCACTAAAACCCCGGTCACACATAGACGCCGCTTCTACTGCGATAAAAAAATGGCCGAGACCGTGGCCAATTGTGGGCCAAACGTAGGAGGATCATCATGAGCGGGAAGGGATTTCCTACATGTAGGTCGGGAGGCTGCAAGCTCTCCCAAAGCTTATTTTGAACAAGTTCACACATAGACGTTGGTTCTACTACAATGGAAAAGTGGCTGAGAGCATGACAGATCACGGACCAATCATGGGTCAAACGTCGGAGGATCTCTCTGACCATGGTTTGGTCGGGAAGCTACAAGCTCTCCCCACGCTTATTTTGAACATTTTGAACATGTTCAAAATAAGCGTAGCCGGTTCGTGGCCAACAATAAGCGGAGCAAAAACGTAGTGGAAACGCAATTATCGTACAAGCAGCATGGTATCATCGCGGTAAGATCTCTGTGGTTGTAATTAAAACGCAGCACTGCCGGCAACCATTTCGAAGAAGAAAACAGCTTGGTCGGCATTGGTCTTGGTGTTTTCGTCAGTAATCATAGTGGCAGCGTGTCAGAACACTTTTGCCGTTAAAACAGTAAGTTGGGCGAAGTCTGACATTTTCCAAATTGTTCGATTTTGACGGCGATCATACCCCGACTTGATTATTTTTTTGAGATTGGGTGATTTGCATGATCTTCTCAAGGTCATAGTGCTGTGCGAATGGGGTAATAGACATCGCCACAAGTCTAGAGGCGTACTTGAAGCTTAATATGGTCAGCACCAGTGTAGTGGTATCGTCTTACAGTCTTCTAGGTTTGTGTAACAGCATAGTATGATCCCGTACGTCACAGCGGCAACGAAGTAGAAAGTCCTACTTGGTCAGCATTGGTCTAAGTGTTACCGTAGTGGCATCGAGTCAGCAGCGCTTTTGACGCAGACGCATCGCAGTGCAGTCATGATTTAGTCTGTAATTTTCAAAACTGATGGATTTTGACGGCGATTGTGCCCCGATTTGATACTTTTTTTCAGATCGGGGTGATCGACACGATCTTCATAAGGTCGTATTGTTGTGGGAAGAGGTATAAAAGACCATCACCAACAAGTGTCAACCTTTCATGCCATTCTGGCCTAAACCGGATGTTCTCCCTCAAATTGCGTGGTTTGATCACCCTTTGCGTTCCCACTTGACGTCGATTGCCCTCAGATCCTGCTTTAATCCTACTCTCGAAGAGGATCACAGTTATAGGGTCTGATCCTGATAGTACTCGCGTTCCAACTTTCATTTGATTACCTTTTCCCGTAATTGTTGGGTTTGATCCCCCTTTCTCGAACTGCAAGATCAATGCAAGATCAAAGCGGGGCCCAGTGGTTTAAAGAGTCTGGGGCATTTATGCACATTAATAGCCAACACATTAACACAGCATGTGAATGATTACATAACAGTGTTGTCACCAAGTCATCTTCGCCCAAGTCCAGTCAAGTCACAAGTAAGATTTTTGCAAGTCAAGTCAAGTCACAAGTCACATGATGTCCCAAAAAAAGTTCACTCTCATAAACGTGTGACAAACTTAAGTAAAATCTACCTTTGTGTCCCCCCCCCATCAGTCAAGTCCAGTCACAAGCCATCTTTGTCCAAGTTAGGTCAAGTCAAGTCACAAGTCATTTTTGTCAAAGTCAAGTCAAGTCAAGTCGCATGTCATTTTTGTCCAAGTCAAGTCAAGTCAAGTCGCAAGTCATTTTTGTCCAAGTCAAGTCAAGTTGCAAGTCATTTTTGTCCAAGTCAAGTCAAATCACAGGTCAACAAAATTGGACACTCGTGTCAGACTCGAGTCCAAGCCACTGAATCGAGTCAACAACACTTAGGGAATAACAGTGCGAGGACCCAGTCTTCACCGCATGGTAATGACTGGGTTGGGTTGGTTGCTGGCACTGTTAACGGACCGAGCCGGAGGCAAGGTCCATTAACAGTGCCAGCCACCAACAAAGGTCATTATCACGCAGTGAAGACCGAGTCCGAACACTGTTATTCCCATTAATAAATACCTTCTTAATAAAATAACCAACTAAAAAATTTCCAAATTTAGTGACTTTTCTCTCGAGGATACTTCCAGACATGTTCAGGGGCTATTTTTAAGCGTTTCATGGTTCCCATCTCTTTCGTGCGTAAATCACATAACTGATACTTTGAGACCAGTGACTCTTTAAAAGAATCGTCTGTTAAGCGCCTTCACTGGGGTCAAAGGAGGCAAATGATTGGACGATCTGTTCTTTGTGTGTTAAAACGCACGCACGAGCTCAGAGTCCATGTACAGTTGTAGCATGTAGCTGTAAACAAGACCATGGACAAATGAGTTTATACGCTCGCGACTGTTACATAAAAATTGATATGTTTTCAGCGCGTCAGGCATGTGCGCGAAGTTGCATGAAAATATAAGATAAATAAGCATGTGATACAGTGCAAAGCGCAAACTAGTTGGACACAATGTATGCTGGTTAAGGGGCCCTTTATTTGCTATTTTCCAAAGTCGGTCCTTTATCATCCTGTAATACATCCCAAAGTGATCGGGTTTTGACCAATCAGAGACTGGAAACTGTCCAATACCAGCTTGATCAAGAAAGTTGCAATTATTTACTACATATACACAAACATACCTTAGAACCCAAAGTATTATGGTTGCGTGAAAAGGGGTAAAAAGCCCCCAGTTGCATCCACCGTTGACACAACTCCTCTGATGTGTTGAGATTAAAGCCACAAATATCAGCTCCAACAAGAGGTATACCAAACAAACTGAATGACATAATACCTAGCAAGAAACAAATTGTTGTATCATCAATTGCTAATATTGACTGTAAAAAAGTGAAATCGTAAAAGCTCATGGAACATCATTTTCATAGAAACTTTGTTCAATTATTTTAACTTTTTTAATAAAAAGGCTATTTCTTATCCAGACATTGAGATAAGTATGTGCAAAATTTAAATCTTGAACATGTTGAACTTGCTACAGGTTTTCAACAAAAGGGTTCATTTTAAACTTGTCATGACAGAGCGCTCTGTTGAAGACTGTAACATCACCAGTCGCCAACAGATGGCAGTAGTTCTTGCTTGATAGTCAGTTGAACCACGGAGGAAGGAAGAGAAGGAGCTTGAACGACCCGCAAAACTGCAGAGTAACAAAAGAATACCCTGACGATGCCCCTGTCTGACCAGCGGAAAAAGATAGGAGACCTCCAGCTGGACGGCCGATTAACGAGCGGGATTAGATCGCTTTGTACAGAACCTTTGGTACCGCCACTCTGCACCGTTGCCTTCGTGTAAAGTTTAATCATTAGAGACAAGAATTGTGAATATACACAATTTCATTGACCGTTTGTGGTGTTTACATGGAAATCTCATAGCTTATATTTACATTTTTTGCAACTTTCTGGTCACTAGCAGTGGATCAAAATTTGGGTATAAGCACACGAGAGTGGTTGGTATTCAATTGTGTTCATCGTTAAGGTGTCTGGTAGCGTCCAAAAACGTTATCGTGTCTCAAAAAAAGTAGTTTTTCCTTTATTATATCCATACGACATACGAGCCATAGTTTGGTGAAGAACCAAGCGCAAACTCACACACGGCAGGTCGCCCATTGTTTGTGTAATGTACATGTATATGGGTGATAACGAGGTGTCGTTAAACGACAGCGGTACCATGCGTGTTCGTCTTTTGAAGTCCCTTCGTTCGAACTCCTTCTCTTCCTTCCTCCATGGTTGAACTTAGATTCAAGCATGTGTCAAGTATCCTCATACATTCTCAATCCTTCATTAAAGACTGTGAACACTATTGGTAATTGTCAAAAACCAGTCTTCTCACTTGGTGTATCCCAACATATGCATAAAATAACAAACCTGTAAAAACTTGAGCTCAATTGGTCGTTGAAGTTGCAAGATAATAATGACAGAAAAAACCACCCTTGTCACACGAAGTAGTGTGCTTTCAGATGCTTGATTTCGAGGCCTCAAAACCTAATTCTGAGGTCTCAAAATCAAATTCGTGGAAAATTACTTCTTTCTCGAAAAACTATGTCACTTCAGAGGGAGCTGTTTCTCACAATGTTTTATACCATCAACCTCTCCCCATTACTCAATACCAAGTAAGGTTTTAGGCTCAAAGTTATTTTGAGTAATTACCAATAGTGTTTACTGCCTTTAAGGCCACATGCCAAAAAAGACGGTTAAAGAAATGGGATTTAGTTTAAATTAAACTTCAACCCTCCGGAAGTTAAGGTTCAATGAATATGAGGTAATAACCCCTTTTCAAAGATTTAGAACTGAACAGGGTTTCAGATATATTGTATTATTTATATACCACAAAGTTTTTAAATCCAGTGGACACTATTGGTAATTACTCAAAATAATTATTAGCATAAAACCTTACTTGGTAACAAGTAATGTGGAGAGGTTGATAGTATTAAACATTGTAAGAATTGGCTCCCTTCGAAGTACTGTAGTTTTTGAGAAAGAAGCGATTTTCCACGAATTTGATTTCAAGACCTCAGACTTAGAATTTGAGGTCTCAAAATCAAACATCAGTAGAAGCACATAACTTCGTGTGACAAGGATGTTTTTTGGTCGATATTATCTTGCAACTTTTACACCCAATTAAGTTTAAATTTTCACAGGTTTGTTATTTTATGCATGTTGAGATACACCAAGTGAGAAGACTAGTCTTTGACAATTACCAATAGTGTCCACTGCCTTTAAATATGAAAATTGACATAGAAATATGTAGAAATATGTACATAGAAGTACATGTACTATGTAGCTAATATTGTTGTCACAATATCATTACAATAATTATACCCTCTTGTGGTCACTAGGCAGTTGCAAAGGTGGCAGCCATATTAAAGTGCTCATAAACTGAAAGCTTTGAACATGATCGATGATCAAAAGCAACTAAGAAGTTTGCTTTATCTCCATTTTAAAACTATAAATAACATGTTGTCAGAAGTAGAGCTTTTCGCCTGATCAACTGGGATCGACTCACAAGCAAAACTTGGGCAGCATTCAAAGCCTTTTAACATGAACACACAAACAATGACTAAAGAAACCTACCTGCTTGCATTAATCCACCTGCCTGTGGGCAGCATTCAAAGCCTTTTAACATGAACACACAAACAATGACTAAAGAAACCTACCTGCTTGCATTAATCCACCTGCCCATGGGCAGCATTCAAAGCCTTTTAACATAAACACACAACCAATGACTAAAGAAACCTACCTGCTTGCATTAATCCACCTGCCCGTGGGCAGCATTCAAAGCCTTTTAACATAAACACACAACCAATGACTAAAGAAACCTACCTGCTTGCATTAATCCACCTGCCCGTGGGCAGCATTCAAAGCCTTTTAACATAAACACACAACCAATGACTAAAGAAACCTACCTGCTTGCATTAATCCACCTGCCCGTGGGCAGCATTCAAAGCCTTTTAACATAAACACACAAACAATGACTAAAGAAACCTACCTGCTTGCATTAATCCACCTGCCGGTGGGCAGCATTCAAAGCCTTTTAACATAAACACACAACCAATGACTAAAGAAACCTACCTGCTTGCATTAATCCACCTGCCCATGGGCAGTATTCAAAGCCTTTTAACATAAACACACAAACAATGACTAAAGAAACCTACCTGCTTGCATTAATCCACCTGCCCGTGGGCAGCATTCAAAGCCTTTTAACATAAACACACAAACAATGACTAAAGAAACCTACCTGCTTGCATTAATCCACCTGCCCGTGGGCAGCATTCAAAGCCTTTTAACATAAACACACAAACAATGACTAAAGAAACCTACCTGCTTGCATTAATCCACCTGCCCATGGGCAGTATTCAAAGCCTTTTAACATAAACACACAAACAATGACTAAAGAAACCTACCTGCTTGCATTAATCCACCTGCCTTTTGGTAATTGCCTTTTGCAATATTAGGGTCTTTTGTTCTCAACAACTCTCCGGAAACTCGTTATACTTACAGTAAAATTAATTGTGAAAGTTTTAGTCACTGACAACAAATTTTAGTGAGTGCACAAATTGTATCTACAATGTATGTTTATTACTAAGTTGTTAAAAGTTACATTTTGTAGTTTGTCTTTTGTGAAAGGAAGGAGTGTTACAATAATTATGACACCGTCTCTTGTGTTGGTCACTAGGCAGTTGCCAAGTCGACAGCCAATGAAGTGTGCTCTCAACTGGATGCTTTAAACATGACCGACGATTACAAACAACCAAGAAGTTTGTTTTATCCTCATTTTTTAACTATGACACTAGGTCTATAATAAGTACATTAAGTTTCAATGTATTTGACCTTCACTTTTTGAAGGTTCATCAATGAAAAAAAAAATCATGGAAAAAAACACACAAAAAGAACGAATGAAAGAAAGAAAGAAACAATCAAACAAACAAACATAAAAATAGAACAATACACAGAGGCTTTCGGCTGTTGGGCGCAAACCTTTTTGCTGTTTCTGGAATTCAACAACATCACATTTGGTAGATAATGTATGATGGCAGGATACAAACTTTCATATTTTAAACCAAACTAATTGTTCAGGCAAAAAGAGGCACAATAAACAATCTTCACCAGTTTGTGTTGTGACAAAGTGGCAGGTGAGGGCACTACAACTGGTGGAAGACCAAAAAAAACTAGTTTGAAAACGAAAAAATTTGGAAGGTTGTTTAATTCTTATAAACTTTTACAAAATTGTAGGGCAGACAATTTCAATTTATGACCAAATAATAACTAAACATAAAACAAACAAACATAAAGAGTCAAATGAGGTTTAGTGCTTTACCTGCAATAGAGTAAGCCATATCTGGCCACAGGCTGTAGTTATCACCAAGCCAATGGCCAGCATATTTGCCACTTCCAGGGTACGTTGATCGGGAGATGACAAAACTTCTTTTTTCTCGTACTTTCACCAATGCACTGAAAAAAAGTCAGACCTGAAGATTTAATCTGAATAAACTTTTTTAAAGAAAGTGTTTGGTGAAGCCTTAATTTGTGTTAGAGTCTGAAGGTAAATTTGTTATATATACATGTACGACCCCCCCCCCCCCAAAAAAAAAAAAAAATGGCATGGCACAGGGAGCAGGAAGCCAACAAAAATACAAACTCTACTCGCGACCTTAAGACGGGGATCGAACCAACCGTCGATTTCACCCAACTCTTCTGAACTATGGATTAATCTTAGGACTTAGGACGAGTCCCATCTGTTTGAATGGATGATATAACACCAGTAAAAAGTGTTGAAACATGGGCGTGACACGCGAGCTTGCACCTGTGCTTATAAGACAGTTTCTTCATTCCAATTGGTCGAGAGCAATGGCTGGAACAGTTGTGCCACATCACGCGATTCGCGCGACGCGCACAGCAATCTCCTCATAAGGAGTTGTTTACCCGGGGGCCTTACCATTTCATAGCTGGAGGGGTGTTGTGTTGAAAGAAATCATTGAACAATATTAAATTTTGCATTTTTTCAAAAGCACCGATAATTGGACAATGAAAAATAAAGCACCCGCACATTCCCATGCTTTATTAAACCTGAAGAAACTTAAAATGTCTGTTGTCTTAAAAGTGTGTTTTATTTTTCATTGTCCAATAGACTGAAAGTGTTTTTCATGCGTATGAGCGTAGAAAAGTACATTGTAGCATTAAACCTAAGTGTTTTACAGGAACACCAATGAGCTTACTAGCAGATCTAGTGATTCTGTGGATTTTATATCGATTACCCACAGACAGACCATTGGCCCATGCAATGCAAGAGAACACAATGACAGACTGAAATACACTTTGGTAAAACAACATGAAAGCTAAGCTTGGGCGATACCACGATATTATCGAATATCGCGATACTAATTTGGAAACGATATCGATATCGGATCGATTTTGTATTAATCAAAATATCGGTAAATCGCGATATCGACTAAGTATCGCGATGTATTTCCTAACCGAGACGTCTTGCGACAATAAATCTCATAGTGGAGATAATCTTACATCATCACTAAAGAGCTGCGAGTCACCTGCGGTCTGTGACAGTCACAGACGCAACCGCAAGATTCCTTTGTAGATTGGACCGACCGGGTTTCTTTGGGGAAAAAAAACAATCAAAGCGGAGATTAGGCGGTCTTACACAGACTACCGAAAACTACATTTAGTATCACTATTGTATCACATTACACTCCCTTTGAGTGTGCGGCTCAGGGCCGCTGTCTGCGCCCATCCGAGGTGTAAATCGGCTATTAAACTTGGTAGTTTATTTGGTTAGGCTCTATAGAGAAGAGTGATGGTCAACTCAGTTTGGAAATAATTAAAAGAGCCGATCTTTATTCATTCATTCTTCTTCGTAAAACTTGCTGATCCAAAATAACTGACTGCAAATATACTTACCCTAACAAATTATTTTTCAGTGGTTTCAAATTTAACTCGGAAAACTCTTACAAAACTGCTTACCTTAATTTTGTTATACCTCCATTTGATTAAACAAGAGAAAGTGAGAAGCTGTAATTATATACTTTTAAATTAATCGATATTCAATACTCCATGATTCAATTGTTGTTGTGTTAAAAAAAAAATTAACGGAGGTGCCTTGTTCCTTTCCTTCCATTTTGTTTATTCTTGATGTTATCTTCTTGTTGTCACTAATGCTGAAATAAACTTGACTTTATATAGCCTATAGTTTCATTCAACTATAATGGTGTAATGGTGCTTATTATTTTGTTATTTTGTTTTTAAGAGGCTGAGGCAAAGATCAGTCCGTTTAACGTTAGTTGTTTATTTTTTTCATTAAAAAGGTAATAATTTATGAGTACCAGAAAGTTTATCCGTTCAAAAAGAAAGTTTTATTTGAAAAAAGAAATCAACTGCTAATGGTGCGTCATTGAATTACCAAACATTACTAAATTATGTAAGCCTTTACTTTTACGACGGCAGCGCTAATCAATTGAATACATTTACCGATCTGTTGGTAAATGTATTCAATTGATAAGCGCTGCCACACTGCGCCATCAAATAAAAGTAAAGACCTACTGAATATTGGCCTCCCTCCTCACTCTCAGTCTGTGACGCAGCCGCAATATTCCTTTGTAGATTGGACCGGCCGGGTTGTTTCAGGGGGGGAAAAAACATCAAAGCGGGGATTAGGCGGTCTCACACAGACTACCGAAAACTACAGTGCGTCTGCAGAACGCCAGGGTCACTGCATGCTCACTGCACCACCACGTGTGTGCTGCACCACCACGTGTGTGCAAGTAGCGCTAGCGCGAACTTATTAGTCATGCAAACAATAGAGCAGTCTGTCATGCGCAGACGTTAACATCTTAAACGCATGTAAGTAATGGCCCCTAGTTTTACACCCCATTGGTTTGGAGTAAAACCGGAAGAATAGGTCATTACAACACCTCTCTTATGCTACAACTGTCTCTTCTACAACTTTCACTGGGAGTTTGTAGACTGATGATGTTAAATTTAAAAAATCGCGATTATATCGAATATCGCGATATATTGTTGACGATATATCGTGAATAAAATAAATCGATATCGCCCAAGCTTAATGAAAGCATCCCGGTCAATGTTAAAAATCTTTAAAGTCTTAAAAATCTTCAGCGCAAGGGATTGGCAAAGGGAACATAAAATAACTTAAACTTATAATGGTAACAACGCACCCTTAATGGTAATTTTACAAATTAAAATGTAAACACTTTTAACATTTTATGATATTCTCATTCAATGTAATTTTAAACAACTGATGTATCGAAAATCCAAATGCTAAAATTTGCAAAAGAAGAAGTGTATACCCAGCCCCATCTATCGATAGACAACACCAGCTTTCCAGAAGGAATATCAAAAGTCAGAGTCGCCTTGTAGGTCACACAGTCATAATTATATTTACTTTTTCAAAGTGAGGGACGGACATTCAGCAAAAACAGATAACACAAATCTTGTTGTCTATCTTGTTGCCTTCATCCAACTATTTTCCTGAAATAATTAAAATGATTAAGGACGAATTTACTTTCGTCCTCGGATGGGACGTAAAGCCACAGGGTCCCTCACCTATACATCTCAAATAAACCCCTTACCGCATTACTTTTGAAGAGTTTGCTCCCTTTTCTTGAGTGTAACAAGGTGGAGTTTTTGACAATTCATGAACTGTTGCTGTTCATTGTTAATAATTTAAGTTATATGAGAATAGTTAATACAAATTTTAATAAAATATTTGAAATTGTGTAGTGGTTGTCTATTCCGTCGCTCACGTATCAAAATGACCCAGCTCAAAGTCTGATTTTTTTCTAAATAATACATTGCTGAGATTGTGTTTTTGGTATCTACGTCTAGATTTTATGCGCACTATAAGCCTGTTGTCTGTAGTAAAATCGTGATACTGAATTAACAAAACAAAATGGATGTATTCACTCAAAATAATCAATAATGGAATCCAGTTGTGTGTATGTGTATAATACGTGCATGTACATGTATGCGGTATGTGCAGTAATAACAGCGTATCAAAACCAGTACATTAATCTGCCAGGTGTGTAATACCAAAGATTATAGAGCGCCGCAAGGCGCAAGATGCGGAACTCGGGCTGAAATGTGAAATCCCACTGGTTGCCATTTCGGCAAGTAACTCTTTTGATACAACAATAGATCAGTGCAGTTCAGTGCAGACAATGACCATTCATATCAATGGGAAACAAAACATTCACTTGCTGAAATGGCGCCCATGCGTATTTCACGTTCCAACAATAGATAAAGCTTCAGTTCTGCATCTTGCGCCTTGCGGCGCTCTATAATCTTTGGTAATACATTGTATCAGAGCGTCATGGCCAAGTGGTTAAGAGCATCAAATTAAAGACTGGTGCAGTCACCGGAGTGTGGGTTAGAATCCCAGTCCTTGAGCAAGATACTTTACTAAAATTGCTTCTGTTCACCCAGGGGTATATTCTTATTATTATTATTTATTCAGCCATTTCATTAAGAACAATAACCATACATGTAATTGCAAATAAGATTATGGTAAAAGGAAAACAAAAATTACAAAATATGTTGAACAGAGCTACATAAGGCATACATGATGGCAACTAAAGCACTGGTCCTGAATAATGAAGACTGACATAAGGTTTTGATACAACAAGAAACAAGTGAAGAATAGATGAGAGAGTAGGGTAGATTGGGAGAGGACAGGAAAACAGGGTGGGGGAGGGAAGAGCATGGAACTAGGGACAGAGACAACCTATTTTAAGCTGGCCAGGATTAACAAAAGGTTTAAAAACCCTGTGACCCTTAAGTCTGTCAATCCAAACTTAAGATGGGAACCGGCGAGGGTAGAGGTTGATATTGTGTATGAAAAGCCACAAGCGCCTTATAGGCAGGTCAGGGCTGTATACTCCACAGGGAGCTAAGAAACATTAAATAGATGTTATTGGCCCTATGACCAGGGCACTAACGTAAAGCGCATTGTTATGGTTATTGTGAAATGCGCTGCAGTTGTATGTAAGATTTTATTTTAATCAGAACGCCAGCGACTGAACTCTGGGCTCAATTTCATCAAGAAACTACTGCTTGACAAATTTCTTTGCTAAGCAATAATTTAGTGGGCACCAGTCACAACAATGTCAACTATGCAATTTAATTCTGGCTGGTAAATTTTTCTGTGAAGCAGTATTTTTCTGTGCTTAGCAGGCAACATGATAGATATGAGTATAGGCTTTATAGGCCCAATTTAGTTGCTGTAAGCAGAAAATATTACTTAGCAAATGTATTTACTAAGCAAACAAAAGTGGGGCTACAGTTGCAAGCAATGCAAAATTTACGGAACTTTGGCTGGTTACAAGTTTCTGTTATCTTGCAAGAATTTGATGCTAACAGGCTTCTTGAGTTTATTTCATACGCAGTATTTTCCGCTTTAAGGACTTGGGTCTTCCATGCCACATTTCATGGCTCTGCTTACCGCCAGCCAAATTCTGCCCTTGCATCACCATTCTCTGCCTTTGAGCGCCGCATTTCTGTTTAAACTCTGCTATTGCTCATTGCTATAACCGTCCAATCTGTGAAAATACGCTAGACGTAAGCACAGATTTACCCACTTCCGTATGCCCAGGTTCTTTGCTTATACAGTAAACAGAGCCATGAAACAAGGTCATGTATTGCAGCAAGCACTGTGTATCAATGCTTTTATTACAAGTCGCACGGCATGATTGAACATTTCGCATGAATGGCACAGAATATGTTACACATCCAAAGTTGCTTGTACAGCTCATACAATTAATTTTGTGTTTTCTTTAGTTCACAACGTTAAATGAAAACCGTGCAATTTTGAGTGATACTTGTGTGCATCATTATATTCTACTTTTATAACATCTATCTAGCCATATGCATTTCCTAACAAACGGTTTCAAATGCTTTTTATAGACCAACTCGTCCGATCGAAGGCAACGTGATCTTTTAAGTGTCCATCGGACTTTCTACAATATATTATTATATTTTGTTATTTTAAAAAGTGCCTTTTAAGAAACTTTTCTTTGTTATCTGGCATGTCTGGTCTGGTTTCCCCAAAGTAGACCCCAAGCTGTTTTTACCTACACTTGCATCCCTTAAAAACATCCCTGTCTATTTAAGTCCCGATGCTAGATTTTCCTGAAGTGATTGACACTTTGAACCACGTTTAAAGGGGGGGGGGGGGGTAACGAGGTTCATCGTCAAAGAAATATGATTCCTCGGTGATGTAGTTCCGGGTTTCTTTATTGTAAAGCCTTCAGATTCAGGTTTCGGTGTACTATTTTTGTCTTCTTATAATAATGTTTTTATCAATATTGTGTAATTTTTAGTGTTATATATTGTTTTATATAACGCCCAAGCAGATCCTTGCCATTTGATTGGAGGATTGTCCGTCACGTGATAGCAAATAAAAGTACCATTGCACGCTGTCATTGTCACCATTGTCACTCACCGTCACCATTGTCACTCACTCACGCTGCCAGCGTGCAATGGTACTTTTTCGGATGGAACAAAAAAGCTGAGTAAAAACATCACTGCGTGCACGTGTCTTTGGTAACGCAGCAGTGTTACTGCAAGGCATATTAGTAAAACTACTAGCATTCGGCTTCTACAATTAAAAATCGTAGGCCTACGCTTTGTTTGTTTTGAAAGTTGTATCTTTCAATCAAAATGACAAAGATCTACTTGGATGTTATATAAAACAAATAATGAATGTTTTTCATTCGTGCAATGGTGCGAATATGTTCATTCGTTGAAAGCTGGAATGTTCCATTCAACTCGCCTCCGCCTCGTTGAACAGAACATTCCATCTTTCAACTCATGAACATATTCGCACCATTGCACTCATAAACATTCATTATGTGTATACCATCTTTCAACTCATGAACATATTCGCACCATTGCACTCATAAACATTCATTAAATGTGTATACCATCTTTCAACTCATGAACATATTCGCACCATTGCACTCATAAACATTCATTGTGTGTATACCATCTTTCAACTCATGAACATATTCGCACCATTGCACTCATAAACGTTTTTCAGATTTTCTGATAAAAAACATCTGGACTGGTGAATTCAAGAGGACTACACACACCAAACCGTTTGTTTGTCAAAGAACTTTGAAACTAAAGGACACTTTAAGTCTTCTTTTTTAATACATTTAATCTTTTTTGAAATTTGATGAGAAATTCATACTGTTGTGATTATCATGTTAGCAACTTGAAGCAATGGACATTTCGCAAGGCATTCAAGTAAAGACATTTAAAGAATGCATCTAATCAACCATTTTTGTTTGTGCTCAAAGAGACTTTTGAGAAATTCTTTTTTGAACATCTCAGCAAAGAGAAAAAATTCATTTTTTTTCTTTATCTAAAAAAGGGGGTAATGTAGAGTTATACCGCCCTCTATTGACTGTAGTTGTTAAGTCTATAAGTTGCAATCCAAGATGTCTGACCAATAATAAACGTCATCATGAATCAGTCTAATCTAACATGTCTAAGAGTCTCAGTGGTTAAAGGCAGTGGACACTATTGGTAATTACTCAAAATAATTATTGGGAAAAACCTTACTTTGTAACGAGTAATGGGGAGAGGTTGGTGGTATAAAACATTGTGAGAAACAGCTCCCTCTGAAGTGACCTAGTTTTGGAGAAATGAGTAATTTTCCACGAATTTGATTTCGAGACCTCATGTTTAGAACTTGAGGTCTCAAAATCAACCATCTTAACGCACACGTGTGACAACAGTGTTTTTTCTTTCATTAATATCTCGCAATTTCGACGACCAATTGAGCTCAAATTTTCACAGGTTTGTTATGTTATGCATATGTTGAAATACACCAACTGTGAAGGCTAGTCTTTGACAATTACCAATAGTGTCCACTGCCTTTAAAGCCTAAACACCACAGTACTGAAGGCGCTAAGTATTCCCCCCCCCCCCCCCACAGTAGTGTGGGTAGGGTCTACGAACGAATACTTACCTGTAGAGCAAATTACTACAATTACATATTCCCTATGCGCCGCTAGGTAACACTAAGACTTTTTTACAAGTGCAACAGCCCTCCATCGCCCAGTGCACCACGGCGCGAACGCCATGCGCAATTGCCATCTTTCTCGGAAACTCATACATACAAGTATACAAGAACCAAGTATAGTGGGGCAGGCGGGAGGGATGCTCTACAGGTAAGTACTCGTTCGTAGACCCTACCCACACTACTGTGGGGGGGGGGGGGGGGAGTCTACGTCACTCTACTTACCTGTAGAGCAAATTACTACAATTGCATAGACTAGCACCGTTTAGGAAGGCGGTGGGTATACGCGGGACTATTGCACATCATACAATTATTATGGCTTCATGGCAACGAGGCGCGACCGGAAGGAGGCACCAGCTGTTGCAAGAAATAAGAAATGTATGGTATACAGACAAGAACTCAACGAGGGTGAAGACTTGATGCGAAGAGGACTAGCGGGAGGATGACCCACGGGAGGCCGACTGCAACACCGCACGGCCTGCCTGGCCATCAGTCTGGAGTACGTCCTTCAGGTAGCACTGTGAGAAGGTTGTAGCACTCTTCCAACAGGCTGCCTTGGTTATATCCTCTATTGGTATACCTTTAAAAAATGCCCAAGAGGACGACACCCCGCGGACGTCGTGGGCGTGAATATTGCCCTCGGCCGCCGGCCACCCGCCCGGAACGGAGCGGATGGCTGTAACGATCCAGCGAGCGATAGTATCGCGCGTTACCGGTTGATGAGGGGTTGTCGAGGCCAAGAATAGTTGGTGATGGCTGGAGCGGATAGGCTTGGTGCGGCTTATGTACCATTTAAGCGCCCGGACAGGGCACCAAAGTCTGTCAGCCGCGACCGCAGAGAAGGACTTTAAGTCCCGAACGAAAATGTTCGGGGGCTGAAAAGAATCAGACCGATTCTTCGTCAGAAACCCGGCGGAAGGAACCAGGCGGACACCACCGGGTTCCCAACGAATGTGACCCGGTGCCAATGTCACGGCGTGGAGCTCGCTATGTCTGCGCGACGTAGCGGCCGCCAGCAGAAAGGAAACCTTTATCGACAACTGCAGCAAAGGAGCGTTGCTGAGGGGTTCGAATTGGGGACCTGCTAGAGTGGATAGAACACTCTGGAGGTCCCAAGTTGGGACAAGTTTGCGTACCGGAGGCCGGGATACAAACATGCCCCTTGCCAGCTGACAGATCGCTCGATTGGTAGAAACTGAGGAGCCATCAGGAATGCCCTCATGAATGGCTGCAATGGCCGACCGGTAGTTTTTAACCGTGGCGGTCGCTAGCCCACTCTCGTAAAGGTAAAGAAGAAAATCCCCTATGTCCTTCAGAGAAGCACTGGGGGGACATATAGATCGCCGTCTACACCATTTAAAGAAATGACGTAGTCGGCAATCGTAGATCTTACGAGTGGAGGCACGCCTCGACTGGGCGGCAAGCTCTGCAGCCCAGCGTGAAAGGCCTGCTATGCGGAGCGACTGGGTGATAACACCCAGCACGTCAGGTGGAGTTCCCTCGGGGCCGGATGAATCATCCCGGAACTGGGTTGATAAAGGAGATCCGGACGTTGAGGCAGGACCACCGGGCGGTGGACCAGGAGCCTCACGAGTCGAGGGAACCACGGCTGACGCGGCCAGAACACGGCAGTGGCGGTCTCTATCTTGGTCAACACCCGGGGGATGAGCAAGAATGGTGGAAAGGCGTAAGCCAGGAGGCCCTCCCACGGAATCGACAGGGCGTCGATCTGCCATGCGTTGGGGTCTGGAACCCTTGAGCAATACGTTGGCAGCTGATTGTTTGCCCGTGAGGCCGGTCGATCAGCCGGAAGAGGGTCTGTGCCACCTGAGGGAGCAAGGACCACTCTGTCGGGGCAATCCAGCCCCTGGAGAGGGCATCGGCTGTCACATTCTCTTCCCCCGGGATGTGGACTGCCGACAGAGCAACGCCCTGGCGGATGCACCAGTGAAGGAGCTCCCAAGTCAGGGCGCACAACTGCCCCGACCGGGTACCTCCGGCGGTTGACATAAGCCACGACCGAGGTATTGTCGCACTGCACGAGCACCGCGCGTCCCGACCCGCAGTCTGAAAATGCCGAACGGCATTGAAGACCGCCATCAACTCTAGGACATTGATGTGGGACGAGCGGTGCTCCGGGCCCCACTGTCCCGCGATCTGGCGCGAGTGGAGGGTCGCCCCCCAGCCCTGCTGTGACGCATCGGTGACAATGGTCACCGAAGGCTGAGGGGGGCGGAACACGCGCCCCTGAGTGAGATGGACCTCGTCCAGCCACCACCGCAAGTGCGGGATCAACCAGGGCGTAGTGGGTACCGGCAGGTGGATAGGGTGGTGTCGAGGGCGGTAAAAAGACAGCAGATGGAGCTGAATTGGCCGCATCCGGAGTCAACAAAAATCCACCAAGTCCACCATGCTGGCCATAAGGCCAAGGAGCCTGAGCCAAGCCCTTGCCGGTGCCACAGCCGCTGGGAGAAGAAGGACACGCACTGAAAAAGATTCAGTACGCGGTCCTCCGTAGGGCGGGCTAGTCCCCTCGGTGGGCGGAGATCGAGAGCCGCTCCGACGAAGGTAGGGGTCTGCGAGAGTATCGGATGCGACTTTTCGGTGTTCACTAGAAACTCGAGATCGGAAGTGAGGCGCCAGGTGAGCCTGAGCGCTGCATCCGTCGCCGCCCGCGATGGCCCCACTACCAGCCAGTCGTCGAGGTACATGAAGACCATGACCCCGCGCCTCCGTAGAGCAGCCCCGATTGTCTTCACTACCCGGGTAAACACCCTGGGCTAAGTGGACAACCCGAAGGGCAGGGTCGCAAACTCGTACATGACGCCCTTAGATGAACCCGAGTCAGAGAATACTGACAACGGGTGCAAACTGATCCACGACGGGGATGTTACAGTCCTGGCGGTCACAGGTGGCCCCACAGGGGCCAGGTACCGGTACTGTGTGGTGGCACGGCGGAGACGCCGGGGCCCTGCTCACGGTATGAGGGATACCGCTACCCGAGGCCACCCACTGGTGGTCGAACGGGACCGATGCGTCGACCCGGGCCGGGAAACCCGGCAGGGCTGACACGCCATGAAGGGCCGACAAAACGGGCGGAGCCACTGGGCCATGGCCCTGCTCCAACCTGCCCGTCAGGGAGGCGGCCAACGCCTGAAAGGCCTCCATGAAGTCGGCCCGTGAAAGCGAGTCACCGCGGTGACGCTTGTCCCTGCGGGATCCCCGGGAGGAATCACTGGAGCTCGAAGAGCACCGTGACCTATTCCCCTTTTTGGCCCTTTTCCCTCGACGGGAAGAAAGGGCTGGGGTAACCTCAGATTTCCCTTCGGACAAGGGTTGTGTCACGGAGACCCCAGAACAACGGGTAAAACCCGAGGATGAGAACGGACCCACCGAGCGCGGGATACCAGGGGAACCCCAGTTCGCCGGCTCGGCATGGGCAATCTGCCGACCAACCACCAGCGCGCCCAGCCCGATGGCATGAGCGGCCGGGTTACGGTCGGCAAACTCAACCCCGTCCCCCACCACGGCCACCGAGGGAGATTCGGTGGGGCTGGATGGGGAATGGCGCACTGAGACACGCGGAGGGGGGACCCCCTCCGTCCGCAGTAGGCCAGTGGGTGGCTTAGCGGCAGGCGTGAAAGACCCCGGAACAGGGTTTCCTTTGCCTGCCTTATTCTTCTTGGTAACGGCCCGGGTAGCAGGATTTTTTCTTGCTTGCACCCGGGCGTTTACCCTTAGACAGGCTGGACCCTTGGACGCTGACCGACGAGGGGGAACGGGAAATGTTCCCCCCGAAGTCAACTGGGTCCACGACCGACGCAGCACGCAGGGGCTGCGAAGGTTGGGAGGACTGCGCCGACGACGGACCGTCAACGGCGTAGCCCCCCGAGGAGTCGAGCTGTCCCGGGGAAAGGGAAGTATCCCCGGTAGCGACAGTGCGACCCCTCCCTGCCTTTATAGAACTCATTTTATCAAACTAAGAAATTAACAAAGACGACACACACACTCTACAAACACGTCTTTATTAAAGTAACAATAATAATAAACACAAAAGAGTCTCGGTTTAACGAAAAAGTAACAATTTTTAGGGAGCCTAAAAAATTAACGTGTCACCTGTTCGGAGCTAAGAGAGAAAGAGGGCGTTCGCGCCGTCGTGCACTGGGCGATGGAGGGCGCTGTTGCACTTGTTGTAAAAAAGTCTTAGTGTTACCTAGCGGCGCATAGGGAATATGTAATTGTAGTAATTTGCTCTACAGGTAAGTAGAGTGACGTAGACACCAGGGTTTGAATTCGGTGTTCTAATCGCTCTGCCACGACACTTCCACTCAGTCATTGTATTACTTCACGTGTGACAATAAATGTGAGAAACATTGAACACTAGAGGGCTTTTCAAATAATTTGATAGCGTGAGAATAAACGCCCTCTATTGGTGAAATTACACAATAGCATACTAAAATAGTATCAACCGCCTTGACAAAAGATCACACAGCAAAACGAACACATTCTGTCAACAGCGTTCAACAGCGTGGTGGTCAACGGAGCAGATTTCCGTGGGAGAATAAAGTTTAGCGTGTTTTACGAAGAACTTAAGAGGGTATACTTGTAGGCTTCAATGGCTTCATTCAACAAAAATTACCAATTTAGAATAACTGGATGAGCATAAAAGAGTATTTTATGCTTATTCAATTATCCTAAATTGTGTATGTAAGATTCTTCCGTCCTGTAACTATGTTTTATTTTGTTGTAATTCAGGGCAATTGCGCGAATGAAGACGCCAACCTCTGGGATCACAAAAATGTATTCTGAAACCCCAAAACCTGTATTTTTGCAAACAATTAAAAACTCACATGAAGTACACAGGAGATGTTGATGGTTAATGTGGAGATACGATTGTTTCAGATTATTTTCTTCCAAAATAAAAAAAAATAGACTAAAAATGATGTCAAAAATTCTCCGCTCACTTCTTCTGCATGTTGTGTCTTCGCTAGTGTTGCTAAACGAATCGGGAAAAACTTGTGCGCAATTAAAACGTTTTGCTCTTTTCCGAATTTTAGCTGAACCTGCTGGGAGAGCAATAGCGTGCGCAATCTGCAAATTTGCGCTCTGTTTGTACGGCAGCTCAAGTTGATGATTCTGATAAACTGCATGCAATCTGAAGATTGTGCAAACATTGTAGATTGTGTTTTTTGTACACACGAGCGCGATTTGGCAATGCATTGTCGTTAATTTTTATTTTTATCCCGGTCTGGCCCCAATGCGTGAGAAAATGGTTGCTGTGCGTGTGAGCGTGAGACAGAGCCCAAATGCGTGAGTCTCACGACTAATGCGTGAGACTTGGTAGGTCTGATAATATCTATATTATTAAAGCGCTTAAATCGCATGGGCGCCGCCGTGTTGTTTTCACGTTAAGTGGTGCTCGCACCCTGCTAAAATGATGCGTCCTGGGGTCAATTCAGGGTATCGTGGGTTGGGGATATGTGTTGTTTGTGACTTCACAGTCAAAGCTTGAGCGTATATAACTTTGGGATTGAGGGCAGGCTTCCTTTGTGATGTCACAGTCACAGCGCGACCGTACAGTAACTTCACGCGTACAGTAAAGAACAGTGCATGGGATCGAGGCACGATGACAGGACGAAGGCTGGTGGTGGTGGGGGTTATTTTTTGTTGGCACTAATGGGCCTTCGTAGTTCTCTACAATAAAAACCCTCAAAGTTTACCACACAATAGCGGTTGGGTGAATGACGTTTGTATGAAGTTATTGACTGTCAATCGTTTTCAGAACGAATACCCGACCACACAGAAAAACGTTTGTACACCGCCAACGTCTATTAGACCGAAAGCTAGACGCATTGCGGCATTGGTGGAATGAAAGCTAGACGCATTGCGGCATTGGTGGAATGAAAGCTAGACGCATTGCGGCATTGGTGGAATGAAAGCTAGACGCATTGCGGCAATGGTGGAATGAAAGCTAGACGCATTGCGGCATTGGTGGAATGAAAGCTAGACGCATTGCGGCATTGGTGGAATGAAAGCTAGACGCATTGCGGCATTGGTGGAATGAAAGCTAGACGCATTGCGGCATTGGTGGAATGAAAGCTAGACGCATTGCGTCATTGGTGGAATGAAAGCTAGACGCATTGCGGCATTGGTGGAATGAAAGCTAGACGCATTGCGGCATTGGTGGAATGAAAGCTAGACGCATTGCGGCATTGGTGGAATGAAAGCTAGACGCATTGCGGCATTGGTGGAATGAAAGCTAGACGCATTGCGGCATTGGTGGAATGAAAGCTAGACGCATTGCGGCATTGGTGGAATGAAAGCTAGACGCATTGCGGCATTGGTGGAATGAAAGCTAGACGCATTGCGGCATTGGTGGAATGAAAGCTAGACGCATTGCGGCATTGGTGGAATGAAAGCTAGACGCATTGCGGCATTGGTGGAATGAAAGCGCGGTCACGGGGAATAAACACGAATAATTGGACCGTCTGGGGGATTGCGGCATTGTTCGAACAAAAATACGGTCTCAGTGTCTGAATAGCCTTGTTTGACTGCATTATTGAATAAGGATTCTTCACACAAAGATCGTTGATTTGAACTGGACATGAAGGTATTTATTATTTCACGCCGTGATCATCAAAAAAAAATCAATCGTCAGCAGACAAGGCGCACCGAAAGATAAGACGCATCAATGTTTTTGGGGTCTAAAAAGTCAGATAAGACACGTCTTATCCGCAGGAAAATATGGTATTGATGACATTGGACAGGGAAAAATAAACTGGACAGAGGAAAATACACGAAACGGAGAACCACCTGAATGTGTTCGACTGGTCCCTGTGAAATCTGGACGTCAGATAAACTGTCGTGTAGGTTATGCAATGCAGGTTTGTGCTAGCGTGCGTGCAATGACTATGGATCATCGCTGTTCAGAGCTCTACATGTACATCGAGTGCCAAATAGTTTTGCGCATGCGCAAGATTTTCAGAAAGTTCAACATGAGATGAATTATTCATAGCAGTGACCCCGTCGCTGTTTTGTGCATGTTTCTATAACTTAAAACCGAGACCAAAAGGACGTCAACTGTGAGTTTTGTTGGCGTTTGTTAGTAAAATTGAATTTCCCTGATATTCAAACAATGTTTGTTGTAGAGGAAAGTTATAATTCTATCAAATTATTCCGTTTATATAGCAGCAAACCCTTTGGATTAATCAAAATCAGTGGGACTCCCGTGACGTTTTTCTGACGCGGCCGACTATTTCGCTTCCACAGTGCCCACATGTTTCACATACAAACAAAACGCATACTTGAATGCACAATGTTTGTTACAATGCACACGTCACAAAAATCGACAACTGCCCATTGTTTATGATTTCGACACAAGAGGGCGCTCATCATCAGTTTCGCACATGCGCAAAACTAACTGTCAGCGAGTAAACAGCGGTGGGATGCGAGGGAATCTCTGTTGCGCTTGATTTATGTGTGTGGGTGAACATTGAAGGAATACCATGAATAGAGTTCGCTGGATAATCATTGTCGGCCGTAAAGTAGTCGGCCAAAAACTTATTTGTGTCAATAAATATTGGGAGTAATTGCAGAATGCCCCGCCACTCGGAATTACATCGCCACTATAGGAGTAGTAGTTGGATGTCTAAACATACACGATCAAAATAGAACTAATTTTCATGAGAAACTACGGCTTTTAATACTGCCAACAGGTCAGGAATAATCGGTAACTTATACAGAGAAGTCATAACATGAAGTGAACCAAGAGCGACCTCAAGAGGGCGCTAGACTGAACTGGCATGACTCCTTCTATTTACCATTTGTCCATTGTTCAAAAGAGGAGTGAGGAGAGCCATCTAACAAACTAAATGTAAGAGTTAGTAATGACCGCGTTATAGTAAAACAGTCTGGAGCGTCTGGGTTGAGTGTGAGACACGTCGGGCAAATCCAGTGAAGCACTTGTGCTGTTGTCAGGCTTGCCTGCCAAAGAGTCATTAGCCAAGTGTAAGTCGGGACCAAAATCTGTAGCTGGATGGGCACTGCCGGGAACAGCATTGGACGCGCTATCGGCTGGCGTGGAAAGTTCGTGAGGAATGTCCGGCGGAACGGGGGCTGAGGCACGGGTTCAAAGTCAGCATCATCATCGTTGGCGTTATCAGGGTTTTCGTCGGGCGTTTGAGGAATGAACGAACACCGGACTTGGCAGAATTGTTCCTGTCGTCGTAGCACGCGGGGCTCAGAATTGAGATTTGTGATGCTTGTGTCGGTGCTTGTGAGGGATAGTTTGGTCTCGCCGATGACATTCAGGGGGGAATGAGCCGTCTGCCTGGTGTGCCCACTGGGAACTCTTTGAGATCTTTACCCCAAGTTTTATGGCTGTGGAGTTGCGAATCAGATTTCCGGTCGCTCCGCTGTCAATTATGATGCGTGACGCGTGATGGCCATGAAATGCGTCCAAGTATGGAGATTGATGAATTTGGACACGGAGTGCGGAAGGTTCATTGGACTCAGTGACTGGTGTGCATGCTAGCTCAAAGGTTTCAGCACTGGAGTCATCCTCCTCGAAAATGCTGGCAACTTGGCGAGCTCTCGCGATGTATTTGTGGTCTCCCTCAGGTAAGTGTGGGCACTCGCTCAGGAAGTGGAGAGAGTCTGATCGGCCAACTTGCTTACACAGCGGACATGACTTGAATGGTTTGTTGCTTTGGGGTCGAGGTGTCGTCTGTCGAGGTTTCGGCTTTGTGAACGAGGTTGGCCGAAAGGTGGAAGTGCGCATTGATCAGGCGTCTTCAGAAGTGTGGAGTTCATCCAGGAGGGAGTCGAGGGCCTGTGAGAATTCGGGTTTGATTGATGCCAATGTCCGTGAGCGGAGTTCGGTGCCTTAGCGTTGTTTGATTAGCCTAGGTAGGGTAGGATGGTTGAGCCGAAGCCATGAGAGGACAATAACGTTTTCAAGTGTGGAGGTGAGCTCCACGTCTTTCTGGATAGGTATGCCGTGGTGACATATGCCGGAGTCGCGAAGAAGGAGGCTGTCCTCAACGAACGCAACGAGGCGCTGATACAGACCCTCTGGGCGCTCATCTGGTTTGAGTTGAATTGAGGCAAAGTCAATGAAATGACCCCCTGTTGACTGAAACCCAAAATGTAGGCGTACTGCCTGCCAAACGTTCAAAATTGAGGATGAGTTTCGAAAAATGGTGTTACAGGATATGACAGGGCAGTAATTTGCGATTTGGCCAAGCATGAGTTCCAACATGGTGACCTATTGTTGAGTGGTGCTGCGATTTGCGGCCTCAATGTCTGGACCATTGTCAGTAAATCCACGTAGTGGGGAAGACTTTGACTTTTTCTCCCACTTGAAGTTTTCAGTAAGAAATTGGGCGAAATTTGGATCGAGGGAGAGAGTGTACTGGAGATTGTGCTTCCAATTCTCAAAAGAATTAACTGTCTCATTCTTGCTGAGGGTCCATTGTTTCGGAGCCCTATGTGTAGATGCCATAATGAGATTGGTTGTGAATAGACCGTAGGGAAATACGAGTAGTATAAAAACAGCTATGCTCAGCTGGCTGATCGCTCACCTTTATTCGCGTACGTACGTAGAGACTGGAGTCCGTTGACGGCCACAAAAATGGAGCTATCCGTTGTAGGATTGTTTCAAAACGCTGCCACCACGCCACTATAGGAGTAGTAGATGGAGAGTCATCAGCCCCCACTTGTGTTACATCCGCAGTACCACAAGGCATAGTGATGGGTCCTCTCTTATTCATCTTATACTTAAATGATCTTCCTAAGAATTTAACTTCCCGGGTTAGAATGCTCGCAGATGACTGTGTCGTCTACTGAGAGATGACTTCACTAACTGAAAGTACAGAGCTACAGAAAGACATACACAGATTACAGAACTGGGCATCTAAATGGCAAATGGAATTCAATGTCTCCAAATGCTACTGTATGCACATAACGCATAAAAAAAGACACCACTAATAACAAGCTACTCTCTCAACGGTCATGACTTGGACAACGTTATATCCCATACCTATTTAGAGGTACATATAAACAGTAACCTGACTTGGTCACAGCACATCGGCAAGGTAGCTACAAAGGGAAACCAAATTTTAGGCCTCATAACGTAGAAATCTCCACAGCTGTTCCCCATGAGTAAAGGAAGCAACGTACAAGACCTTAGTCCTCCCACACCTGGAGTGTTGTGCTAGTATCTGTGATCCATTTTACACAAAAAACATAATCCAACTTGAGGCAGTCCAACACAGAGCCGCAAGATGCATTTCAAACAGATACACTAAGACCGATAGTGTCTCTGCAATCATCTCAACTCTGGGCTGGAAACCTCTCGGGGAGCGCAGAATGGCTGCATGGCTTTATGGCTTCTAGCAACTGAATTTGGATTGCATGGGTTGCCTAAAGTCTTTATGGCTTCTAGCAACTGAATTTGGATTGCTCAGCTTGTTCATTTACAGAAGTTTCCTCATGTGTGTTTGAATGAGTCACTGGGGTCCAAAACTCTTCCTAGGATTTAGGACAATTCCTAGCCTTAAAACCGATCCTCTAAGACCAATCCTAGGATCGATTTCACAAAACCCGTCTTAAGCAGGACTAGTCCCAAGTAATATAAACCCGGGAAAAAAATTACTCGGACGAGGCTAAAAAATGCCATTTCAACAGCTATTTAATTCCTGTATCACCGTGTTAATGAAATGGTCAGATGATTTGCATATCACCCGCCTCTCTTCTTCGTGGTAAGCCAGCTAAAAGTAGCAGCACCATACGTAAAACACAAACTCATACACTTTAGAAGACCCTTTTACTGGTCCTGAACTGTTGCCATGGAAGTTAGAAGGCGTTAAACCCTTCTTTTTTTTGACGGAAATGCTATTTTAACTTGTTTATAATGCGTTTGGCACCATATAAATGTAATTTTGATAAGTGTACACTTCTGAATTTTTCGTAATTATCAATTAAAAAAATCAGGCCCCAATCTCAAGGTTTAATAAAACTAAAAGCACTTTTGCTGTTGCCGGCTGAAAACAACATGACGTCATGTCTGGGAGTTTAATTTGTTATACCTCAGCGCTGCAACAAAGCGGCTATACAAATTGAAGCTCCCAATTATGACGTAACATGAATGATTACGTAACAGAGCTATTTGCAAATTTTTCAGAAAAGCGCTAGATAAAGGGTATGCAAAGTTACTGACTTGACATTTTCGTTCAAGCAGGTCTTTAACTAATAGTTGTGAAAAATGTCAAGATGTAAATTACAGTTGAGCTTACCTGTTGGTTGCAACAGCTTCTGAATATCCATAAAGATTATGTAGATCATAATGTCTACCAATGCAGTGAGTGGCCGAAGCACAAATTGTCTTTGCAGAAAGTTTTCCATCAAGTATTGCTGCAATTTAATGTTTTTCAAACAAATTAAAAAGTTATTATTCAGACAAATGTTAAATCCCCCCCCTCACAGAAGTGTAATTTGGGTCTACGAGGGAATACTTACCCGTAGAGCACAATACCAGCAGGTAAATGTAATATCGCTAAGATTCAATAGTGCCTCTATTTGCCGACCCATAGCGCCCTGCGGTGTATTGCGCGATCTTCCTCTTTTCTCGAGAAGCCCCAAGACATTGAGGCCAGTGGGGACGAAGGGAGGGATGCTCTACAGGTAAGTATTCCCTTGTCCCCAACCACACTTATGTGGGGGGGGGGAAGGAGTCTACTTTACTCATACTTACCTGTAGAGCACAATACTATTTTTGCATAGACTCGCACCGAGTACTGGTGTTGGGTATGCAAGATTTCAGGGTTATATGTGACCCGCTACGTGAAAATGAGTCAGATGTCGCACAATGCATTATTAAGTTATGGACAGTTTTAAGTGAAAAAAAAAGAAGTTTTTTTTTTTTTACTTTTTAAGATCTTTAGTTGCATGGTTAACCTTAAGAACACTTACATTTAGGCAATAAAGCTATGAATACAACAATTTTGTGATCATACATGTCTAATTTGTATCCTTTTGCGCGAAATGGTAGTTTAAAACATCACTTTACTTGAAATTCGTTTTTCAGAAAAAATGATGTATTGACTAATTTCAAACGGGAGTAACTCAGCAACGCAACACACCCCAAAGCTTAGACATATACCAAATTACTGCTGCTGGTGTGTTCTTTCCAGCTACGGATACAACTCAATTATTGAAATTGTCAACATGTGACTCATTTTCACGTAGGGGGTCACATATGGTCTCCCTGGACGCCCAACTTCGAAATCAAACCCGGAGGCGCGTAGGTGCCAACGCTTGGAGAGTGACATCTAAAATGTATTATACGTGTATATAGATGATATAAATGTTGTTCACATTAAAAACAAAGAGTCAATAAGGGAACAATAAAAAAGTGGGAACTGACTTATTGCTGTAAGGTCCCTAGCTGGGTCAAAGTCACTTATTGCTGTAAGGTCCCTGGCTGGGTCAAAGTCACTTATTGCTGTAAAGTCCCTGGCTGGGTCAAAGTCACTTATTGCTGTAAGGTCCCTGGCTGTGTCAAAGTCACTTATTGCTGTAAAGTCCCTGGCTGGGTCAAAGTCACTTATTGCTGTAAGGTCCCTGGCTGGGTCAAAGTCACTTATTGCTGTAAAGTCCCTGGCTGGGTCAAAGTCACTTATTGCTGTAAGGTCCCTGGCTGGGTCAAAGTCACTTATTGCTGTAAAGTCCCTGGCTGGGTCAAAGTCACTTATTGCTGTAAGGTCCCTGGCTGGGTCAAAGCGTCACTGGCTGCAGCTCTGCCCTCTGTCTGGAAAACATCCCTCAATAACAAAATGTGTTTGGGGTCTTCCAGCAGGCTGCCGGTGTGACATCACTTAAAGAAACACCTTTAAAATATGCCCATCATGTCATTGCGCTAGCCATTTGTCATATATCCACCTGCCAATACAGGGTGGTAGTCTTTTCCATCATGGCTGACTAAACAGTTGAGCCAAAGCTCAGAAGTCTCCTCGTTCTCAATCCTCTTAAGGCCAAATGCCAACATGGTGGCAGCGGTAAATTACAGTACTTTTATATACATAAACTAATACAGTATAGACAGTACTTTCAGACACTTTCTGGCAAAATAATCCGTCAATTTTTTCATTGTGGCCGACTACTACTCAAAGTTTCCATTCATCCAGAAGCTACCAGTGCCATGAACATAAGCCAAGTAGTTGTAAACGAACGCCACCAAACGAAAGACTCGATCCAGTGGTAGTTGTGTGATTATGGCACTCCTGTGTATTCGAACAACCCCTGTTGACCACAGTAGTCCAAGCCTCGATCAACTCCTCTACAACAGGAAAGTCAGAGGAAACTTACCTGCCAAAATCCACAACTCCCTAAGAGCTCCTGACGAGATGCAAAAACGTCTATATAAGTGTCAGAGTACACAAAAACAATATCATGACTGACAAGCAAAACATTTGCTACCTCCTCTACATCAAGGGGATGTATAGCCCGTTGCTTGCACCATGGATAACTACATGCTGCTAACTCTGCAGCTCATTGCGAAAGGCCTGATGCGCAGAGTGACTGCTGGGGGGCTTGGTGCTTGAGTTCCTAGCTGGGTTAGAACATGATGTCTACCCTTTGGGGAGAACTGCGGGGCGATGAACCAGCAGCTTGATCAGTCATGTGAATCACGGCTGGCGGGGCCAAAAAGGGACTATAATGAGGGTTTTGTAGTCGATCCTGCTACAGTTTGGTGATGACCCGGGCGAGAAGCGAGATTGGGGGAAAAGTGTAAGCTAAGAGCCTGTCCCACTGAAAAGTCACAGTGTCCCTCGGTCATGCATTGGGGTCATCAGGACCCCTCGTGCAGTACGTTGGGAATTGATGGTTGTTGCCTGAGTGAACAGATCGACGTGTGAAGGATCAATCAGTCAGAACAACAACTGCAGATTTATGTGGGCCGAGCTGTTATCGGGACCTCAGCAACCAGCCACCTAGCGCTGGCCCAGGGTTGCCCCCTAGTCCGACAGTGACTCGTCCGTCGAGACAGTTAACGATGGTCGGGGTCTGCGGAAGGTCCGACCCCCACCAGGGGTCTGGGTCCAGCCACACTGAAGTAGACACCAGATGGCTGATGTCGTGACGACTGGACTAGTGGCTAGGTTGCAAAAGGCACTGTGTGCTGGCTTAACAGGCTTTTAATGAGGGATGACAAAATGTGTTTTAACCTTGGTTTGAGGCAACTTGACGGAGGGACCCTGGGGTTTCATAAGGTTGATCTTCTTTGTTGCCTTAAGACATTTGGCCCCTGCCAGCATGAATTCTTCAAACTTCCCCGCAAAAAAGTCTGCTGGTCAAAGGAAGGGCCTCGAACCTCTTGCTGGCGCCCGGAGAAGGAAGGAAAAGTGCATTGAGGACATTACATCGACTAGCAGAGGTAGCCAGAGATGTAATCTGCAAGAATTGGTCCAAAGCAGTAGCAGGACTGGTAGCAGGTGCGTTTGCCCCCGGTTTCGACAGACTGAGCCCTCCCAAAATGCTTCATATACAGTACTGCCGAGAATTATTTGGCCCACAAACACGATGACCATGTCCGTGTTATTATAGTGTTTTGTGCACAAGGTGATCAAAGATTAGAAAACACCACACGGTAGTCAAAACAAAAAAACACGAAACGGTTTCAGTATCATGTTTAATTATAACACAACACAATTGAAACTGCCCTCTGTGTTTCATACAAACCAACAAAGGAACACCCGCTTATCTTTCATTGTTGTGGTTAAGTCATGAGGCATCCAGGCCCTCTGGGAGTTGGGGGATTAAGATTGTTATCAGTGCTAATCCTAGTACCGTTTGACAAAGGTGTGAAAGCCATCCTGCCTGAAGGAATCCCTGTGGATTTATTTAAATGGAACACTAGGATATTGAGCGTCATTATATTTAAAATTATATTTTAATGGTAAAATGTCGTATTTCGTCCGCAACACAAGATATAGAAATGGCAGAATGTCAGTAACAGTTTTTTACAAGTTAGTTAACAATGTCCAAACTCCCCTCTTTGTTATATTTTTGCCGTTTTGGAACAAATGCATTTAAACAATGTTTTTTAAAGTGGTAGAATGTCCGTATTCCGTCATTTATTATTGCCAGCATTTGAGTATTGGGAAACCTTTAAAAGTTAAGAATGTCGGATCTCCTTCCCCTTTTTTTCTTCAGTTTCGGGACAAACCTTTGTTTAATGGTAGAATGTCAGTATTCCGTCTTTTAAAATTGCTGGCATTCGATTATTTGGGAACATATTTTTTTACAAATTAAGAATGTCGGACCTCCCCTCTCCTCTTTTTTTTCAGTTTCGGGACAACCCTTCTTTTTTTTAATGCTAGAATGTCCGTAATCCGTCTTTCAATATTGCCGTCATTCGAGTATTGGGGAACATTTTATTATTTTTATTTTCCACATTAAGAATGTTGGATCTCCCTCCCCTTTTTTCTTCAGTTTTGTGTTTATTTTAGGAGTGCTTCTCATAAGTGCTTCCAAAAGAGCGAAGTTTTTATAAAATATACAAATATTGTATAAAAAGTACAAATTAAAAACAATAATCCCATGAACTATAGGCAAAGTATTAGTTAACATATTTAAGTTTTATATTAAGTTTTTCCTTTTTAAATTTGCTTCCTTCTTTAGGTCCGATTTACAGTGAATACAACGAAGCATAACTAAACCCTGTAATGTTTGTGTTATTCAAAAATGTCTTTGTAAAATGTTTTCCACATTGTCATGTTTACCCGCCATTTAAAAACAAAAGTCAAAATGGACGTTACATGGACATGATAACCACAGCCCGGTAACCCGACCTCCAACCAGAGTTTTTGGACCAATTATTTTCCGACAAACTGTACCTCTTTTTTTTTTTTTGCAGTTCTTCTTGTCTTTTTTTTTAATGGACCGAATTTAATAACGCCTTCAGATAAAAATATAATAGTGGAAGGTTTTAAGGAGATTTTTAACATCTTTGTGGAAAGGGAATATCTGATGTGGATAGGGAGTTTATCATAAATGTAAAATCCTCTTAAGTTATGGATCACTCACACAACATAACATACATATTTTACAACCACAGTTCCAAAATGCAAAATGCTAGAAATCCTGCTCCCTACAAAGCAAACATAACATAGATCCACTGGCGGCAAACAACTGGACACTTTTTTTATAAAAAAAAAAAAACGTATTTGAGCAAGGCCCACAACACATTGCTCCACAAACGACTATTACAAGACCATCTACCAATAGAAAAACCAGAATGCCCCCAAGGCCAGTACAGTCACTCCTGGCCTCACAGCCAGTGGCAAAATTCCCTTAGATGTGCCTAGCTACAATCACAAAAGATACAAAATTGTTATACTATATTGTAACTTGATACAAAGTATAACAATTCTTCTACATTTTTGTTTTGTAAGCCACTGCTGACCCTGTTGACCTAGTTCTGAGTTCCCACCATAGTGCTATGCTTCCTACCCAGCCCACAGATGGGAACAACTTGGGCAAATAAGATATACTGAATCATGACCACAAAAACGTGGAGATACCAGTGAAAACACAAGGGAAAATAACATGCAAAATTGCCCTGTTCAAATAGGGAAACGATTGTGCCATTTTAGTTGCCAGTAGAGGATGAATCAACGAGGACTCGACCAAAACGGCACTTGGGGACGTTCGACGGCAATAGTAAAAATTATCAGTGTTGAAACCAAAGGCAAAAACATATGTTAATTGTGTAACTGGTCGGACGTTCTTCCTCTTTAAAAAGTTCCCAAATGCTGGAAAGTCTCAAAACGGCATATTATTAAAAAGATGAGCACGAACATTTTCAACTAATTGTTTTTGTGTGTAATACTGTCCAACGGCAAATTATTAAAAAGGTCACGTCTTCAACATCAGTGCGAGACCTGGGTGTCATCATTGACAAGAATCTGAACATGCGTCGTCACATCAACATAGTCTGCCGAAACGCCTCTCTGGCTCTGAGAAGGATTGGAAAGATTCGCTCCTTCTCAAACAAAACTACTGTACTACTGAAACCTTGATTCACGCCTTTGTCTCATCTCTTCTAGATAACTGCAACAGTCTCCTGTATGGCATTCCTGATAAGGACCTCTCTAAACTCCAAAGAATTCAGAATTCAGCAGCACGGCTCATCGCTAGATCAAAGAAGCAGAACCACATCACCCCCATTCTACAAGAACTCCATTGGCTTCCTGTCAATGCTCGCATACAGTACAAAGTCCTGCTCCTCACGTTCAATGCTGTCCATGGTCTCTCCCCTCATTACATTTCTGAACTGATAACGCCATACACCCCGACAAGGTCACTTAGATCCTCTTCACAGCTTCTCCTTCAAGTTCCCCCATACAGAACAAAAACGTACGGTAAAAGAGCCTTTGCTTTCAGCGCACCCACCCTTTGGAACTCTCTTCCTGCTACCCTCCGTTCCCAGATAAACCCGGACCTCTTCAAATCCCATCTCAAAACTCACTTGTTCACTCAATATTGTATTGTTTGGTTTATTTGTTGCTTTCTATTGTATAAATGTGTTTATTTGTTTTGTAAAGCGCATTGTGAGTACTTGCAGTACTGAAATGCGCTATATAAGCATTTCTTCTTCTTCTTATTATTATTAAGGAATCCAAAATCAAAGGCATAACTTATAGGTAAACGTTGGGAACTCCCAGGCTGAGCAACATTTGGAGAAACACGTGCACGAGGCCAGATGCCACGGACCCTCAAGAAGAATGCCAGCAAAATTAAAAGGAGGGATACGGACATTCTTAGCATAAACACAAAAATTGTTTAACTGCATTTGTTCCGAAACAGCAACAAAATAACAAAGAGTGGAGGTCGGTCAGTGTTCCCTTGTAAAAAAAATGTTTCCCATTACTCAAATGCGGCAATATTAAAAGACTGAATATGGACATTCTAACATTTAAAATTATGGTTTGTCCCAAAACTGCAAAAAATACAAGAGGTCCGACATTCTTAACTAAAAAAAAACAAAAAAAACAAAATTGCCGGCAATATTTAAAGACAGAATACGGACATTCTACCATTTAAAAGAAAACTCTTTAATGCATTTGTTGCAAAACACCAAAAACATAACAAAGAGGGGAGGTCCGAAATTCTTAACTAAAATTGTAAAAGAACTCCCCTATACTCGATTGCCGGCAATATTGAAAGACGGGATACGGACATTCTATGATCTAAATTTGTTTTGTCCCAAACTGCACAAATGTAATGGGGAGGGGACGTCCGACATTCTTGATTTGTAAAAAAAATGTTCCCAAATACTTGAACTCGGGCATTATTAAAAGATGGAATAGGCCTACGGACATTCTACCACTAAAAGAAAATATAACAAAACGGCGGGAACAAATAACGGGAGGTCGGCAATCGGGAGTGCCGACAATATTAAAAGACGGAACCCGAACATTCTACCATTTAAAAAAACTAGACAGTTGTCCTGGAGCTGAAGAAAAAAGGAGGGGAGGTCCGACAGTGTTAACTTGTAAAAAAAAATTCCAAATACTCGAATGCCGACAATATTAAAAGACGGAATACTAACATTCTACCATTTAAAAATATTGTTTGTCCCAAAACTGCAAAAATATAAGAGGGGAGGTCTGACATTCTTCACTAAAATTAATTAAAACTGTAAAAGAACTTCCCCAATACTCGATTGCCGGCAATATTAAAAGACGGAATACAGACATTCTACCATTTAAAAACAAATCTTTAGTGCATTTGTTACAAAACAGCAAAAACATAACAAAGAGGGGAGGTCCGACATTCTTAACTAAAACTGTAAAAGAACTTCCCCTACTCGATTGCCAGCAATACATGTATTAAAAGACGGAATACGGACATTCCATGATCTAAATTTGTTTTGTCACAAACTGCACAAATGTAACAAAGAGGGGATACGGACATTCTACCATTTAAAAAAAGTTTGTCCCGAAACTGAAGAAAAAAAGAGGGGCGGGTAAAATTGTAAAAAAAATCTTCCCAAATACTCCATTGCCGGCAATAAGACGGAATACGGACACCATTTAAAAATATTGTTTTAAAAAAAATCTTCCAGAATACTTGATTGCCGGCATTATTAAAAAAAACGGACATTCTACATTCTGCATTTGTTCCAAAACAGCAAAAACGTAAGAGGGGAGGTCGGACATTGTTAACTTGTAAAAAAATTTTACCCAATGCTCGAATGCCGACAATATTAAAAGACTGAATATGGACATTCTACCATTACAAAAAATTGTTTTAATGCATTTGTTCCAGAACGGCAAAAATATAGAAAGAGGGGAGGTCGGACTTTCGTAGTAAAAAAACAGTTCCCCAATACTCAAATGCTGGCAATAATAAAAGAATGCTGGCAATAATAAAAGAATGATGGCAATACTAAAAAACGAAATGGGCATTTTTACACTTGACATTTTATTAACTGCATCTGTCCTACAACGATGTTCATGATAAGCCTTGCAAGGTCGTGTAAATTTCCTGTAATCGCCGCATTACGCAATATTATGCATAATAACGACACTCAAAAGTATTATAATTGTCCAGTATACAATCATTGCACGCTGTAACGGGGCCCATGGTGTTTTGTACACCTGAGGGTGTACAAAACCCATTGATCGCAAATCACAGAGTGCAACAATTGTTTTGTTATACCTTGGTAACATGATTACACCTCTTCTTAAATCTATGGTGTCATCTTCAGACATTATAACGACGGAGTATGCATAGTTTAACAAGCAGACGAACAGTTGTTCAAAAATAAACCATTCTTCACTGTTTCCTCAAACCCATGACAGTTTCGTACTAAGCGCTGGAAATCGACCAACGGTTGGAACGATCATGTTGATGTACACCGGTTAACATCACTCATGTTACCCGCCGAGCTGTTAAGCCATGGTACACGTGACGTGTATTTGTTGCACCGCACGTGATTGGTTCTTGACCAATCAAACTTCACAATTTGTTACCGAGGTATAAAAATCATACTTGTGGGCTGACTAATACAATTGAGTTTGTACTGTACAACTGTCATACATACATGGTGTGTAGGGTGGATTGTCAAATAAGGTGTCAGCACATCCATCCACAGAGCCATCTACAAAACTGGAGGGTTCATTCATGTCCTGTTAATAAAATATTACAATTTTTAAAAAATCTTCATTCATAAATACCTCAGACAAGTAGGATTTGAAACTTTGCATGGTGGAAATACGATATAGTAAGGATTGCGGCAACACCATGTAATGTCTAGTACTAGTAGCCATAATGCCAGTAGGACAAAAATGTAATTAAATTTGTTAAGTAGTAATTGAATAATATTTTTGATTTATTTTACACGCCATACTAGCTTCTGAATATTCAATAAAATACCAACCAATGAAAGGTGTGAAAACATATGACGTTGCTCCAATGACGTGCATGCATAAGCACTGTTAATGGCGGACTGTCTCTCGCAACATAAAACCAAAACTTTAAAAATTTCAACACACAATGAAGTGTAAGTGTTATTGTAAAAAAATTGGATAGATGATTTGAAAAAAAAACATTCAGTTTTTGATTGTGAACAATTTTCCTGTTATCTAATACTGAAAACACATGACACCAGGATACTATAAAAAGGCGTTATGTAATGGCTTTTGGGTTGATACGTACACCTTTTGATGCTTTACCATTACAGAATACAACTCTGGTAAAGGTCTCGTTTAAAAAACCAACACCGATTATGTCACCAAATGTAAGAACGCCCTCTAGCGGCAGATTAAAAACATCTCAAAATACACTTTTACTATAGGTTTTCTCGGTCAATTTCGGAAAATGAGCAGCCAATTTAACCACCAGCCTATTCTATTTCGCATGAAATCGAATGCTATTGAAAAAGGGTCATGCGATTTTGTTTTATGATTAGTCAAATGTAATGTTGCGTTATTCGATTTAACAAAATAATCATTCAATTTAACAATTCATCAAAGCAGCTTTCAAATTCGCAGACGCTTCTTGGGGCGTATGTGTCACGTAAAAGAATGACGGTATGCTAAATTGAACAGAGTGCTAAAGGAATTTGACTCGACTCAAAACGAAATTGAATGGCCGAATTCTGAATTTGAAACGCAGTAAAAACCGGAGAGGCAAACTAGTTTTAATACGAACGCATGAAAATGAAATTGGCTGTCCATTTGTTGAATTTGACCAAGAAAACCTATATAATATGTGACCCGCTCTGTCGTAATGAGGAATATCGAGTAAATTTCAATTTTGAGTTTATCATCCTGATCAAAACAAGCAAATCTTAACATTTTAAATGAAATCAAAATCAAGATCATTAGACCTTCCTGTCCGAAATAGTTTGGGATTTTCAATGACCTTGACGCTTAATTTTACAACCCGTTTTGAAAAACATAAACACCAGAAAAATTAATTTTTAAGAACGCGACGTCTCACACACACTAATTAAAATAATATTTTTTACGAAATGAAAACATTGTTTTTTAACCCTGGCGTAGTCGGACCAACAGTAGGACCAAAATGTAAAAACAACCCAATGATAAGTTTAATAATAATGTGTAGACTATTTCAACAATAAATTTGACAATTTTTACCTGAAATATTAGAGCGATTTGCGTTGTTATTTCCAACTTGAAATGCAAGTTTGTTCTGTCATGGCAGGGTGAAACGCATCACGTATTCCCCGGGGCTATACAGTTACATCACCCTCGTCACGTGCGGCCGTACATTGGCTCTGCTTCAAGACCATGACCAGGGAATAGATTTCATTCGCAATTTTTCCTTGCATGTTTCTCATGATTTTAGTGAAAGATTATTCCTTTAGCATTCAGAATTATTTGGGTTTGGAGTCATTAAACCTCGAAAACCCCCGAAATATTGATGAAAATCAGACACTGTTTTGTAGAACGACGATAAACATTCCACTGGATAAAACATGGTGGAGTGGCAACGAGCATTATAGCTTGGCTCTCTACGCGTGCCGTGTAAAACCTGTATGTATACGTGTGTATGCTTGGGGCTCCCGTATGGTGGCGCGCACATAGTGGAACCAAGCTATAGCTATGACATCACGTAGGAACAGCAATGGGTCGGGTAACAGCCTCGCTGCATAGATAAACAGACGCCTCACTCGGTATGTAGGTAAAGCCATACTAATCTCGCGACGCGAATTTTTATGAATGAAATAGGTCAGGTGACAAAAACGGGTTTCCTTGAACCCCTGTAACAAGCAATGCAGTCGCCAAACGTGTTGACGTAATGTATATTTAGAAAGATGAGGTCACTCGCTTCAAAAAAAGATCTCTTGGTGGCGCTTTTGCGATGTGCTTTGAGCAGCTTTCGCGGATTGAAAAGGGGTGATTTTGTCTATCTGGAGTTTATTTCCAAACATTTTTTTATAATTAGGACAAAAACATGGCTCAGAAATCATCTGCTTTTTGCATCTTTATTAATCTTTTGACGAAAAGATACATGTACATTGACATTCAAATTTACAAGGTGACATGCTACATACTCCATCAAGTCATTTACAAGGTGACATGCTACATACTCCATCAAGTCATTTACAAGGTGACATGCTACATACTCCATCAAGTTCATCTCACAAACTCGGGGCCCATCCCCATAATATTACAAGGTGACATGGTACATACTCCATCAAGTTCATCTCACAAACTCGGGGCCCATCCCCATAATATTACAAGGTGACATGCTACATACTCCATCAAGTTCATCTCACAAACTCGGGGCCCATCCCCATAATATTACAAGGTGACATGCTACATACTCCATCAAGTTCATCTCACAAACTCGGGGCCCATCCCCATAATATTTCATTCGTGAGGCCAATTATATATATACAAATTGACTATTATTAATACTATAAATTTCATTATTATCATTTGAACTTTCTTTGAGGCCAGATCATCTCAACACCTCGGGGACCATCCCCATAAAAGTACTTCTCTGAGGCAAACTTCATCTCACCATCTCGGGGTCCAACCCCGTATTACTTCATCTGTGAGGCCAAATCATCTCACCACCTTGGGGCCCATCCCCATACAACTAACCATGATAAATGTGGTTTTATTAAGGTGGATAACTTATATTCAAAGCACTCCGCGCCCCGCAAAGTTTATCACGTGATAGGGTGCGGCATATTCAAATCAGCTCACTGAAGCGTGATCCTATAAATAGTACATTTGCTAAAGTATGAACTAGTTCAGGCCGCGCTGATGTGTTGAGTGTGTTTCTATGTTTTACTATAGCTTTTATGCTTGCTTGGTTAAGATTTTAAGATGTCATCCAAAAATGAGCAGCCGCGGTACAACCCTGAAATGCTATTCGACAAGTTCACAGGTTATTTCAATCAAAAGTAAAAGTTTGACAGTATAGCCAATAGCAACAAACAGGGCGAGGACAACAGGTTTAAGATATAAAGAATAAGATCTAGCATCGGCACATACACATGCTTGATCAAACCTAAAGAAACTTAAAATGCCTGTTGTCGTAAAAGTGTGTTGTATTATTCGTTGTCGAATAGACTGAAACTGTTTTACGTGCGAATGAGCGCAGCGAAGTAGCATGAAATTATATTATTATAAAAACTATAATCGTATGATACTTTTTCTGAGGCCAAACCATCTCACCATTTTGGGGCCCAACCCCATAGTACTACATCTGTGAGGTAAGATTATCTCACAATCTTTCGGCCCATCCCCGTAAAACTTTGTATGTGAGGCCGACTTATATATATAGTCCTACAAAACTGACTATTGTCATTAGTTTTACAAATATTGTAGTTGTTATCGTAATAATACTTTCTGTGAGGCCAGATCATCTCACAATCTCGGGGCCCATCCCCATAATACTGCATCTATGAGGCAAAGTTTTCATCTCACAATCTCGGGGCCCATCCCCATAATACTGCATCTATGAGGCAAAGTTTTCATCTCACAATCTCGGGGCCCATCCCCATAATACTGCATCTATGAGGCAAAGTTTTCATCTCACAATCTCGGGGCCCATCCCCATAATACTGCATCTATGAGGCAAAGTTTTCATCTCACAATCTCGGGGCCCATCCCCATAATACTGCATCTATGAGGCAAAGTTTTCATCTCACAAACTCGGGGCCCATCCCCATAATACTGCATCTATGAGGCAAAGTTTTCATCTCACAATCTCGGGGCCCATCCCCATAATACTGCATCTATGAGGCAAAGTTTTCATCTCACTATCTCGGGGCCCATCCCCATAATACTGCATCTATGAGGCAAAGTTTTCATCTCACAATCTCGGGGCCCATCCCCATAATACTGCATCTATGAGGCAAAGTTTTCATCTCACAATCTCGGGGCCCATCCCCATAATACTGCATCTATGAGGCAAAGTTTTCATCTCACAATCTCGGGGCCCATCCCCATAATACTGCATCTATGAGGCAAAGTTTTCATCTCACAATCTCGGGGCCCATCCCCATAATACTGCATCTATGAGGCAAAGTTTTCATCTCACAATCTCGGGGCCCATCCCCATAATACTGCATCTATGAGGCAAAGTTTTCATCTCACAATCTCGGGGCCCATCCCCATAATACTGCATCTATGAGGCAAAGTTTTCATCTCACAATCTCGGGGCCCATCCCCATAATACTGCATCTATGAGGCAAAGTTTTCATCTCACAATCTCGGGGCCCATCCCCATAATACTGCATCTATGAGGCAAAGTTTTCATCTCACAATCTCGGGGCCCATCCCCATAATACTGCATCTATGAGGCAAAGTTTTCATCTCACAATCTCGGGGCCCATCCCCATAATACTGCATCTATGAGGCAAAGTTTTCATCTCACAATCTCGGGGCCCATCCCCATAATACTGCATCTATGAGGCAAAGTTTTCATCTCACAATCTCGGGGCCCATCCCCATAATACTGCATCTATGAGGCAAAGTTTTCATCTCACAATCTCGGGGCCCATCCCCATAATACTGCATCTATGAGGCAAAGTTTTCATCTCACAATCTCGGGGCCCATCCCCATAATACTGCATCTATGAGGCAAAGTTTTCATCTCACAATCTCGGGGCCCATCCCCATAATACTGCATCTATGAGGCAAAGTTTTCATCTCACAATCTCGGGGCCCATCCCCATAATACTGCATCTATGAGGCAAAGTTTTCATCTCACAATCTCGGGGCCCATCCCCATAATACTGCATCTATGAGGCAAAGTTTTCATCTCACAATCTCGGGGCCCATCCCCATAATACTGCATCTATGAGGCAAAGTTTTCATCTCACAATCTCGGGGCCCATCCCCATAATACTGCATCTATGAGGCAAAGTTTTCATCTCACAATCTCGGGGCCCATCCCCATAATACTGCATCTATGAGGCAAAGTTTTCATCTCACAATCTCGGGGCCCATCCCCATAATACTGCATCTATGAGGCAAAGTTTTCATCTCACAATCTCGGGGCCCATCCCCATAATACTGCATCTATGAGGCAAAGTTTTCATCTCACAATCTCGGGGCCCATCCCCATAATACTGCATCTATGAGGCAAAGTTTTCATCTCACAATCTCGGGGCCCATCCCCATAATACTGCATCTATGAGGCAAAGTTTTCATCTCACTATCTCGGGGCCCATCCCCATAATACTGCATCTATGAGGCAAAGTTTTCATCTCACTATCTCGGGGCCCATCCCCATAATACTGCATCTATGAGGCAAAGTTTTCATCTCACAATCTCGGGGCCCATCCCCATAATACTGCATCTATGAGGCAAAGTTTTCATCTCACTATCTCGGGGCCCATCCCCATAATACTGCATCTATGAGGCAAAGTTTTCATCTCACTATCTCGGGGCCCATCCCCATAATACTGCATCTATGAGGCAAAGTTTTCATCTCACAATCTCGGGGCCCATCCCCATAATACTGCATCTATGAGGCAAAGTTTTCATCTCACAATCTCGGGGCCCATCCCCATAATACTGCATCTATGAGGCAAAGTTTTCATCTCACTATCTCGGGGCCCATCCCCATAATACTGCATCTATGAGGCAAAGTTTTCATCTCACAATCTCGGGGCCCATCCCCATAATACTGCATCTATGAGGCAAAGTTTTCATCTCACTATCTCGGGGCCCATCCCCATAATACTGCATCTATGAGGCAAAGTTTTCATCTCACAATCTCGGGGCCCATCCCCATAATACTGCATCTATGAGGCAAAGTTTTCATCTCACAATCTCGGGGCCCATCCCCATAATACTGCATCTATGAGGCAAAGTTTTCATCTCACTATCTCGGGGCCCATCCCCATTATACTGCATCTATGAGGCAAAGTTTTCATCTCACTATCTCGGGGCCCATCCCCATAATACTGCATCTATGAGGCAAAGTTTTCATCTCACAATCTCGGGGCCCATCCCCATAATACTGCATCTATGAGGCAAAGTTTTCATCTCACTATCTCGGGGCCCATCCCCATAATACTGCATCTATGAGGCAAAGTTTTCATCTCACTATCTCGGGGCCCATCCCCATAATACTGCATCTTTGAGGCAAAGTTTTCATCTCACCATCTCTGGGTCCAACATAACAGAAAATTATTGAAAAATATTGGATTTTTTATTTCTGCACATTTAGGTTGCCTAAATCTTGGTAACACTTGCTGTGGTCTTACATTATGCCTTGTGCACTAAAGCAAATTTTTGGTCCTTGGTCCACCTGTTTTATTTAGAGTGGTCAAGAAATATTCAAAAAACCTATGGGGGTGAGCCCCCGAGACGGTGAGATGAATTTGCCGAACAGGATGGATTATGTATTAAATGTAGCGAGACAATTAAAAGAAAAAAAATGAAAAAAAAGAGGAAAAAATGAATTTAAACATGTAGGGCCTCTAATGCCCTAGTGCATTAAAACAAGTTTCGGTCCTTGGGCCACCAGTCTTATTGTAGTGTGTTCAAATAAATATACCAGAAATGTATGGGGATGGGCCCCAAGACGGTGAGATGCGGTAGATTTGCCGCACAGATGGACTGTGTATGGGGTGCAGCCCCAAGACCCCAAAATGTTTTGCTCCACAGATGGAATATGTACATACAGTACATTACAATTGCAGAAGATTATGAAATTATATTGCCTCAAATTAAAAGCAGGTCTTGGGTTATACTCCCGATATGGCTAGAGATGAATTATATATTGTATTTAATTGAGTCCAAAAAATAAAGATTCTTAGTCAAAAAAAGTTCAATGATTTGCTTTGGGTTCATATAGATGTGGTGACGGAACCAAGTATTGTTTACCGTATAAAGTGTGCTGGCGGAAATGGGCCGAGGTGGTGAGATAAGATGCAGTTAATTTTTCTGCGATCGTGGGAGTAATTGGACTTGCGACAAAATGTGTTATTTATTTATAGTCGGTTCTGAAATCGTGGGATCAGTTGGCCTTGCTGCAAAGAACAATCATCGGTCATGGCATTTAAACCTTGGCGCCAGCACGGGCGCAGTCCCTCTGTAGTCTAGTACACGAGTGCAAAACGGCAGCACTTGTATTGTCAGAATTTCAGTAAGTGTCGAATTGTATTATGGAAATTTGTAATTTAAATAAGTTATATAAAAAGATACTCATTGAACATAAGTTTTGGTTCAGCAGAATTGTTTGTATCTTATGTGGATTTTAATCCGTGCCACGTCAGCTCTAAAGTCCACAACCCGATGCTATGGATGGCTTGAATTCCCAAAGCCTGTTCAGAGACGTACGTGGTGCATCTCTGCATGCGGGCGGCATGTCAGAATTTTGAAATTTGTATTATCAGCACAGGACGTAAATGCGTCGCGCAGTTGGAAAATCTATCGGCATTTAGGAAACACCGAGGGTTTACAAATCAGTTGCAAAAAACAAAAACAAAAAAATACAGTTAATGGCCCCTACTAATTTATATAATTTATAATAGCAAAAAAAAAGAAGATTTTTGGCAGTTAAATCAAATGAGGCTTATATTTACAGGCAAAGGAAAATATTGAGTGAAAGCGGCAGATATAAAAATACGTCCTTTTGCATTGTTTCCCTCTTCCCCCTTGAAGAGGGCAACATTAAAAAGCCTGGTGTTTGCAACAGTTGTGGTTTAGGCACAAACGAAACGCAAACATTTTCACTACAGCATGACAATGGTGTGGTATTTTTACGTGTTTGCAGTACCTCAACGGTCAACAGGACATGTTTTCGTTTTGTTTTTAGGAGTATGGCAGGTACCTACAAAATACTAAAAACGCACACTTTGGGGAGTATTTTTCACCACTTCACAAAATCAATTCAGAGGAAACGAGAGAGATGGCTAACGAAGGGTGTACCCTTCGGTGGGTATGTCATGGACACCGGCTTAAAAGAAGAAAAAAATGGCATGCGTGTAGATAGATTAAAGAGTTTCCATCTGACAATGTCTAGTGTGAAGGAAAGATCTGTGGCTTGCACCTACACAGATTGTGGTCTTCTAAAATGGAGGCAGACTTCTAGTACTGTTGGAGTTTCGGAGTACAATCGGACGCAAACTCACCCAAGGGAGTTGTCGAGAAAAGTCACATTGTTCTAAGGGAAATTGGACAGACCGGTTGGCTTTGCTAATCTAAGGCCAAATCTAATGTTGTTAGATAGAAGCTGAATGTTTTGTTTTTTGATACTTTCCAGTATATACATGTATAGACAAGGCTTTCCTTGGGTTTCGGGCATTAGCACATTTTTCGTAACAAGTGCATGTATATGAGATGGGCAGAACATCATGCAATGCATGCAAAAGTTGTCTTCTTGATCCTATTCCCACATGGTATCTCAAACAGAACAGTTATGTTTTTGTTCCTGTAATTACTCGCTTAATTAACATGTCTCTGACCACAGGAGTTTTCCCTGATTCACTCAAACAGACTGTGATCAACCCAATCATTAAGAAGCAATCTTTGAATCCAAACGATTCGAAAAATTATCGTACCGTTGCTAATATTCCTTTCCTCTCCAAGTTGATCGAGAAACATGTTTTCACCTGTATAAACGAACACATGACAAATCACAACCTTGGCGCAGATCTACAGTCTGCATACCGCACTGCACACAGTACCGAGAGCGCCCTACTTATCGTGAAGGATGATATAATGAAGTGTCTCCACAATCAGCAAGCCGTGTTCCTTGTCTTACTAGACCTCTCAGCCGCGTTCGATACAGTGGACCACAAGATTCTGACAAAGAAGACTGCCAATGAGATCGGCCTGGCAGGAAATGCTCTTAAGTGGTACGAATCTTATTTCACCAGGAGAACCACTAAAGTATGCATCAACGGCATTGTTTCTGAGCCTCAGAGGATGGATTTCGGACTCCCACAAGGCTCCATCGTTGGTCCTCGTTCCTTTAAGATCTACATCCTCCCCATAGGTCGCATCATCCGTAAACATGGAATCTGCTACCACATGTTCGCAGACGACATCCAACTCTATCTCAAATTTGACCCTTCTGATCACGCTTCGATCCAATCTGCATTATCTTGACTCGGAACATGTATAACTGAAGTTAAACAGTGGATGACAAACAACCTGCTCAAATTAAACGACAATAAGACTGAATTCTTTGTAGCCATCTCTGCTCACAACAAACGCAACATGCCCTCTGATGTCCATCTGCAAATCGGTACTGAAATTGTCCATCCTTCTGAAACTGTCCGCAATCTAGGTGTTATCTTTGACAGCCAAATGTCTATGTCCCAACAGATCACAAGCTTGTGCAGCAGCGTAACCTTTCATCTTCGTAACATCACCCGTATACATCGGTTTCTTGACAAAGACACATGTCACCACATAGTAAGATCTCTGGTGTTATCACGACTGGACTACGGAAATGCACTGCTTCGGGGATCAACTACATCTGACACACTTAAACTTCAGCGTCTTCGAAACTGGGCTTCTAAACTCATTCACTGCGCTAACAAATACGACCATGCAACGCCATTTCTGAAGCAACTCCACTGGCTGCCTGTCAAGCAACGTATCAAATATAAAACCCTGTGCTTCGTCTACAAATGCCTTAATGATCTGGGCCCAGCATATTTAAAATCGTGCTTGGTTTTGTACACACCTGGAAGAGTGGGCTTGCGGTCATCAAACGACACTACCCGTCTTGTCGAACACAAAATAAACCACAGATCTCTTGCTTCAGCTGCTGACAAATCCTTCTCTTTTGCTGTTCCTAAACTTTGGAATAGTCTCCCCCATCTCTGCGCTCTGCTGATTCACTTCATATTTTCAAGAAGCATCTGAAATCACACCTGTTCCCACAATGATTATTTTGCTGTTTGGTGTAACTTGCATTTTGTCTCATCGTATTTTGTTTCTCTGTTTCATCACAAACCGCTGGGGTCTTGATGGAATGGCGGTATATAAAACATTTTTGTATGTATGTATGTATGGTAGTGTCGGATTTTTTGGCCAAAGAATGACGGGCTTTGGTTGGCTAGCCTCACAGGATGTTCAATTAGGGAATAACAGTGTTCGTACCCGGTCTTCACTGCATGGTAATGACTGGGTTGGTGGCTGGCGCTGTTAACGGACCGAGCTGGAGGCGAGGTCCGTTAACAGTGCCAGCCACCAACCAAGGTCATTACCGCGCAGTGAAGACCGGGTACGAACACTGTTATTCCCATTAATAAATACCTTTTTTAACGAATTAAACGGATAAAATTGTCCAAATTTTGTGACTTTTCTCTCGGCGGTACTTCCAGACATATTCAGGGGCCATATTTGAGCTTTTGATGGTTCCCATCTCTTTCAAGCGTTAATCACATTACTGATCTTTGAGACCAGTGACTCTTTTAAATATTGACCTGTTCAGCGCCTTCACTAGGGTCAAAGAGGCAAGTGATTGGATGCTAGCTGTTCTTTGTGCATTAAAACGCGCGCATGAGCTCAGCGTCAGTTTATACGCGCGCACTAAAAATTGATACATTTTCAGCGCGAAGTGCGCGAAGTGCGCGAAGTTGCAATGAAACTAACATGGATATAATTCATGCGATACAGCAACGCGCAAGGTTTACACAATGTATGCTGATTCAGTGGCCACTTATTCGCTATTTTCCTAAGCCGGTCTTTATACCACCGTTAACACTCCCACACGTGACCGGGTTTGACCAATTAGAGACTTGAAACCGTCCAAGGTATTTATTAATGGAGCGGGAAGGAAGGCGAAGATGGGTGCATTGGACTGATTGATACCATCTTGTTGTCAAGTAGCCTAACGCGGAGGTTTCGCGTGGTGGATATATAACAAACTAAAAAATAAAAATAAAATAACATGTCTGTGGAAATATTTTCATCATGGGCTGCGGAACTTAGTCTGTCTATTTGGTTTCGTGGTATGCAGTCTGTCCTACACGGTGCTGTTGAAATACCAGTGCGTTGGTCATCGCCAAATTGAGGAAGTTGTGTCAGGACAGAATCTAACTATGATGATTTTGAAGCGTTATGGCAATTTATGCTTTCCTGTTCCGTAGCTCTCACGAAACAGTCAGGCTGAGATTAACGGCAGACTTGACGTTTTCGTACAACTTCCAGCGTTAAAGAGCCCAGAAGAACCTATCTCACAGGGGCTGTAAAAGGAAACAGCAAAGGTCTGCCTTCAGATTTCTCAACAAAGCCTTCCAGCCTGAACCGTTTGAAGTTGAAGCGCCTACAAAAAGCTCCGAGGGGTACCTTCTACACCAGACAGAATGGCCAGTTGACAGCCGTCGCTTGGAAAGACAGCCGAGTGATGACCCTCCTCTCATCAGCGCACCAAGGCTGGAGGGATCCTGTAACCCACACCCCTCAGACGTAGGTGTCCAGACCCGTCTACTGGCCGCCGCAAGATGAAGACAGTTGCAGCTCCTCCTCAGGCGGTGGACTACACCAAGTGTATGGGAGGAGTGGATCATGGTGACCAGCTAAGATCCTACCATACTTGCGCCCGGAAATCGCAGTTCTGGTGGCGTAACATCCTGTACTTCTTGGTTGATGTTGCCAGAGTCAACGCGTGGCTTTGCTACAAGCACCACCATCCAGCCGGAGCCCTCAGTGATGGCAGTGATAGCAGTGATAGTGACAACATCAGGGAGGAGGTGGAGAACAAGATGACTCACTCCCAGTTCACTCTGGCCATCGCTACCAGTCTCGTTGACGGACACGCTAGAGGGGTGACTGCAAGACAATCATCAAGTGCACAAACGGTCCTGGCACACAACATCAGGGGGCACTTCTCAGACAAGATGCCAGGAAGACACGCCCGCTACTGCAAGTACTGTCGTCAAAAAAACAACGTGACGAAGTCCGGTAAGCCGAAGACGGCAAGACGAGGCTGCCCAGTGTGTGGAGTAAACCTGTGCCGAGGGCAGTGCTTCAAAAAAAAAAAAGGGGGGCAGTGATGTTCAATTGTTATGTGAAACAGCAACTGTTTTAGTCGCTGAATCTCAGAACATGTGCGACACCGTAAACACATACTTGGTCTGAGGCCCCCCCCCCCAAAAAAAAAAAAAAAAATAACCTAATCAAATACTGCTCAGAGTTGTTAGATTTTGATGGGCTGTGTAAACACCAAACCTCCCTCTATATTCTTTGCACAGTACCAAGGATACCCACTCCACCAATATCCAACAGTTGGACTTTGATGGATTAGGTACTGCTATTGCAAATGTACTGTTGGAGTTTGATGGGTGAAGTCCAGTGAATTAGCAATAGCACTATACATGTTGGAAATTGATGGATTGGGGAAGGTTAAAAAAAAAGGCTGGTTGGGAGTTAGGGTTAATCAAACTGACTGTCTGAAAATTTTAGGCGTACATGTTCAAAGTAACCTTAAATGGGACACCCAAATTGATCAGATGTGCAAGTCTTTTAACCGCAAGCTTTTTTTCCTTGGTCAACTGAAGCGGTGTTGTACTCCTATAAAAAACCTTTTGTTGATATATACCAAGTATGTTAGGCCTACAATTGAATACGCCTGCCCAGTTTGGTTTTCCAGTCTTAGTAAAACACAATTGGATTGTCTAGAGAAATTACAGAGAAAGGCCCTTCGCATTATTCTAACAAAGGTTTTTTTATAGTGACAAGTCTTTCAGTGAAATTTCACCCTCGTTGGCTTGTCACCCGTCTCTGTCAGACTCCAACAACTGTTTTCTAAATTTGGTAAATCACTTTTAAGTTCTAACAACTATAGACATTTTGCTCCCACCCAACAAAAAAACAATAATCTTAGAAATACTAACTTTGCCCAATCAGGTGTAGAACTAACTGGTACAAAAACAGCCCAATTCCTTCCCTAACCACCCTTCTCAACAGTTGAATTTTTAACTTCTTGGTGGTGTTTTTTTTGGAGCTGGAATCAAAGTCGTAGTATTTTGTCAACTGTACATAATCTTTTATATTGTTTTTCTGTAAACACTTCCCTTTTTAATGTTTTTATAATGTTTATTCTTGTTGTGTACATGTATCTTTTAAACTCAACGGGCTGCGATGTTTGAATTTTTAATAAACCAGTAATTAACAATAATAATAATAGACTGTTACCGGTCTTGTTGAACATTAAAATCAACTTCATATTTAGTGGGGAGGAAATGTGATATATTTGCTTTAGCCCACATGGCTACACCCAGCTCATAAATATTCAGTATTGCATAATAATTGGCATACAGCTCCTGTCAAACATCACGACCTCCATTCCAAGCGATAGCAAATAAAACGTTTTCTAGTAGGGCAGCTCCTTTGCACAGTGTGTGTGATTATTGTCTACAAACCCATGCGAAATACACCACACTCCATGTAAGTGTGTGTGTTGTATTGTCATTTTGCCTTCTAGAACAGCAAGATGTCAGGCCATAAACCATTTTGGGCATTTATATCATAATCTAGGTTCTTTTGGTTGGTAAACAGTTTGTAACTGCTAATTCTATTTTCTCAATAGTATACAATTCATGTACTTACTATCCATATTCCATCAAAATGTATTTGAGCATGAAAATCCTTGATTTGGTCGAACCACCAGCTCTTTGTTTTCTCATTGAAGAAATCTGGAAACACAGTCTCACCTGGCCAAACCTAATGTACATCAAGAACAAAACCATTAGATACTGATTGGGTACACAAAGTATCACTTCACCTACTGTTGAAATAAATTCAAATAAAACAAAAAGAAGGGAAATTATCAATGTCATGGCCTTTTACAGGCAGTGGACACTATTGGTAATTACTCAAAATAATTATTAGCATAAAACCTTAAAACCCTCTGAAGTGACGTAGTTTTCAAGAAAGAAGTAATTTTTCACGAATTTGATTTCGAGCCCTCAAGTTTGAGGTGTCAAAATCAAGCATCTGATAGCACACAACTTCAGTAACCAGGGTGTTTTTTCTTTCAGTGTTATCTCGCAACTTCCATGACCAATTGAGCTCAAATTTTCACAGGTTTTTTATTTTATGCATACATGTTGAGATACACCAAGTGAGAAGACTGGTCTTTGACAATTACCAATAGTGTCCATTGTCTTTAAGTATTGCGAATGCCCATAAAAATAGACATAAAAAATAAACTTGCAAAGACAAGAGTAACTATAAATATAAATATTAATAGTAAACTTGAGGGTACAACCATGAGTAAATCTCTTTTGAAGGAGTGGTGGCTCTGAAAAGACCGAACATCAGCAAACACGAAAATGCCGCCATCCGAGCTCTACACAAAGACAAATCGATCCACATCATGTCAGCAGACAAGGGCAACGCTTCTGTGGTCATTTCCACTGCTGATTACAACCAGAAGGTGACAGATATTCTGTCGACTGACAGGTACAGACACCTGCCAAGAAACCCAACCGCTGCCATCGAACGTCACATCAACAACCAGCTCCGTGCTCTCCATCAACATCAAGTCATCGACACCCACGTACCGTCACCTCAAGTCCTCTGCACCCACCTGCCCACGCTTCTTTGATTAACCAAAAATACACAAGCCTGATGTTCCACTCTGCCCAATCATGGCATCCACCTACATACAACACAGCCAGATAATCACCAAGATCCTGCAACCACTAGTTGGCCGCACCCAACACCACATCACCAATTTAAGCCAGTTCGTCAACATCATCAAAGACAGCCACCTCAACCAATCTGACATTCTTGTCAGTTTTGACATAGTTTCACTCTTGACAAACGTACCAACTATAGATGCATGCCACTCCAAACGTACCAACTATAGATGCATGCCACTCCAAACGTACCAACTATAGATGCATGCCACTCCAAACGTACCAACTATAAATGCATGTCACTCCAAACGTACCAACTATAGATGCATGCCACTCCAAACGTACCAACTATAGATGCATGCCACTCCAAACATACCAACTATAGATGCATGCCACTCCAAACGTACCAACTATAGATGCATGTCACTCCAAACGTACCAACTATAGATGCATGCCACTCCAAACGTACCAACTATAGATGCATGCCACTCCAAACGTACCAACTATAGATGCATGCCACTCCAAACATACGAACTATAGATGCATGCCACTCCAAACGTACCAACTATAGATGCATGCCACTCCAAACGTACCAACTATAGATGCATGCCACTCCAAACGTACCAACTATAGATGCATGCCACTCCAAACGTACCAACTATAGATGCATGTCACTCCAAACGTACCAACTATAGATGCATGCCACTCCAAACGTACCAACTATAGATGCATGCCACTCCAAACGTACCAACTATAGATGCATGCCACTCCAAACGTACCAACTATAAATGCATGTCACTCCAAACGTACCAACTATAGATGCATGCCACTCCAAACGTACCAACTATAGATGCATGCCACTCCAAACGTACCAACTATAGATGCATGCCACTCCAAACGTACCAACTATAGATGCATGCCACTCCAAACGTACCAACTATAGATGCATGCCACTCCAAACGTACCAACTATAGATGCATGCCACTCCAAACGTACCAACTATAGATGCATGCCACTCCAAACGTACCAACTATAGATGCATGCCACTCCAAACGTACCAACTATAGATGCATGCCACTCCAAACGTACCAACTATAGATGCATGCCACTCCAAACGTACCAACTATAGATGCATGCCACTCCAAACGTACCAACTATAGATGCATGCCACTCCAAACGTACCAACTATAGATGCATGCCACTCCAAACGTACCAACTATAGATGCATGCCACTCCAAACGTACCAACTATAGATGCATGCCACTCCAAACGTACCAACTATAGATGCATGCCACTCCAAACGTACCAACTATAGATGCATGCCACTCCAAACGTACCAACTATAGATGCATGCCACTCCAAACGTACCAACTATAGATGCATGCCACTCCAAACGTACCAACTATAGATGCATGCCACTCCAAACGTACCAACTATAGATGCATGCCACTCCAAACGTACCAATTATAGATGCATGCCACTCCAAACGTACCAACTATAGATGCATGCCACTCCAAACGTACCAACTATAGATGCATGCCACTCCAGACGTACCAACTATAGATGCATGCCACTCCAGACGTACCAACTATAGATGCATGTCACTCCAAACGTACCACTTATAGATGCATGCCACTCCAAACGTACCAACTATAGATGCATGCCACTCCAAACGTACCAACTATAGATGCATGCCACATCCCCAAAGAATGACTAGCAGCAGATCCATCCTTGACCGACCGTACAAGCCTGACTTCTGAACAAATACAAGAACTGCTCGTCACCTGCGTCTCTTTATCCAGTTTCTGGTGGAGGGACCAGTTCTATGAACAAGCCTCTGGGGCTGCCATGGGATCTCCTCTATCCCCGGTCCTTGCTGATTTGTTAATGGAAGAGTTTGAACTGGGCACCATCGAGAATGCTGATATCCGCCCCAACCTCTGGCTCTGCTATGTTGATGACACCTTCGTGGTTTGGCCCCACCGCATGACAGCACTTCACCAGTTCCTGCAACGCCTCAACTCTCAGCATCCACTCATCAAATTCACCATGGAGCATATTCGTATTCATAGTTACTCTTATTCTCCACACAATGCAAAGTTTCAAACACCATTTGCAAAGACAACTTTAACAGCTTGCACTGGAAGATTGTAAGTATCTTTACCCCTTCCCTAAATGAAACACTTCAGCATTCCATGGCTTATTATTAACCACAGTGGCTTCAAAAACTGATGGATCACCCTTTGTGTTCCAATGTAGATCATGCAGCTGTTCAACCACAATTAAACTAGGAATATCACCCAACTCTATTTTTCGGAATGTGAATACGCTTTGGCATTATTTGGCTACTAGGGAATATTTCACATTTCAGCCAGTATCCCAATAGCGGCCTTTCGTGCGACTGTCTTGTATGCAAACCAGCATAATAATGTAGGTTAGTCCACTCAATCCACTCACAACAACTCTGCACAATATAGGATTTCAGGCATTGCATGGTGAGGTATCAATGTATATTTGGTTTGCGGTAACACCATAGTAGTAGTACAGTCTATTTTCTATACCATCCGCCCTGGTAATAGTTAAAAAGCAGGACAGTTCTTTTCAGAACTGAGAAGTCTCCCGAACCTCCGATTATCTACTCCGCGGCAGTAGAATAAAGAAAGACAGTTCTCTAAGAACAAACTCTACCTGGCAAGTAGATACACACATGGTGTTATCGCAAACCAAATCTGTACAAGTTGACATGTCATTGCACAGACAAGTAAAGAACTGAAATGAGAATCTATGATTGTTTTATGTTTGTTCCCCAGATTATTCTTAAATTTGGCTAACTACACTATTAGCCAACATTGCAAAAGATTACCTTATATGGTGGTGTACGCATCAGGAAAATAAGCCACGGAGGACAGTGGAGGCTTGAAAATCATTTCAAAAAGCCACAGTTAATGGTCCAAAAATTAAAGAAATAAAAAAATTGAGCCATATATTTCAATAAAAAAAATCGAAATATTTATTTTTAATATAATTTTTGTTTACCACTAATTCATTACCTTTCCAACCAAAGGATTTCCAGAAGAATTTTTAACAAAGACGTCCCCTACTATACCAGCATCATAGGGTGAATAGGTACCAGGAGCCTGGGTGCTGCTTATAGCTGGATCCTAGGACAAGAAAGTTTTGTAAACAACAGCTTTGGATTCACAAGTAACAACAATTTGGGGTGTGCATTAGATATGCGAGCATGTGACAAACTTTACATAGACATGAGGGACTTGGAATGTGATTCAAACTCGGATGTGGACTTGGATGTGGACTTGGATGTGGACTTGGATGTGGACTTGGATGTGGACTTGGATGTGGACTTGGATGTGGACTTGGATGTGGACTTGGATGTGGACTTGGATGTGGACTTGGATGTGGACTTGGATGTGGACTTGGATGTGGACTTGGATGTGGACTTTGACAACAGGGACTTGACTACAGCATTGACCATGTAGTATTGGAGTACATTACAGGACCTACGTGTAGTAGTATAATGCAGGATTCAAACCAATTACCTCCAGATTAATTGTACCAGCGGTCTACCAAACTGATATATCTAGCCCCATGTGGACACTACCATTGAATGGTTCTATGCCAGATACTATTATTATTATCACACCCAATTTTACGATATAACCTGGGAAGCAGCAGCCATGCAGGGGATCGCCTTAAGGGGATGCAACTTTCCTAATATTATATAAACCAACAAGAAACAGAATCCACTAGAAAATTAGAGTTTTATGTTTGAAATTGATTATGGTATTCATCCAGTTTGGCTTTGGTAAGCACGAGGATTGAACAAAAGAATTTTACAATTGGCCAAGCCCACTGTCTGGGATATCTTGCTTTGATGTAAACGCCAACCCTTCCCATCATCAGATAGTTTGGGGTTGATTTGCAACAGAAATCCTCCAACAAACGACATGGAAAAAAGGAGAACACCTGTGTTCAGTGGTCGCAAATGTGTACATCTGTTCTTAAAGATCAACTTGAACAAAATTACTTTAACAAATATGACTTTTTAAATTTGTTTTTAATGTGTTTAGTTTTTTTTTTTCATGAGTTTGAAGTTATCTGCCCTACATTTCTGGTGAAAATCAATTGAAAAAATGAGTCTCCTATTGTGCACAGTTGCTGTCTATTAACATGCACCATGACCTACATGTAACACTGCTCATATAGGTTATCATCTGATGTCTATTAACATGCACCATGACCTACATGTAACACTGCTCATATAGGTTATCATCTGATGTCTATTAACATGCACCATGACCTACATGTAACACTGCTCATATAGGTTATCGTCTGATGTCTATTAACATGCACCATGACCTACATGTAACACTGCTCATATAGGTTATCATCTGATGTCTATTAACATGCACCATGACCTACATGTAACACTGCTCATATACATGTAGGTTATCGTCTGATGTCTATTAACATGCACCATGACCTACATGTAACACTGCTCATATAGGTTATCGTCTGATGTCTATTAACATGCACCATGACCTACATGTAACACTGCTCATATAGGTTATCGTCTGATGTCTATTAACATGCACCATGACCTACATGTAACACTGCTCATATAGGTTATCGTCTGATGTCTATTAACATGCACCATGACCTACATGTAACACTGCTCATACATGTATACACTGTAGGTTATCATCTGATGTCTATTAACATGCACCATGACCTACATGTAACACTGCTCATATACATGTAGGTTATCATCTGATGTCTATTAACATGCACCATGACCTACATGTAACACTGCTCATATAGGTTATCGTCTGATGTCTATTAACATGCACCATGACCTACATGTACATGTAACACTGCTCATATAGGTTATCGTCTGATGTCTATTAACATGCACCATGACCTACATGTAACACTGCTCATATAGGTTATCGTCTGATGTCTATTAACATGCACCATGACCTACATGTAACACTGCTCATATAGGTTATCATCTGATGTCTATTAACATGCACCATGACCTACATGTAACACTGCTCATATAGGTTATCGTCTGATGTCTATTAACATGCACCATGACCTACATGTAACACTGCTCATATAGGTTATCGTCTGATGTCTATTAACATGCACCATGACCTAAATGTAACACTGCTCATATAGGTTATCGTCTGATGTCTATTAACATGCACCATGACCTACATGTAACACTGCTCATATAGGTTATCGTCTGATGTCTATTAACATGCACCATGACCTACATGTAACACTGCTCATATACACTGTAGGTTATCATCTGATGTCTATTAACATGCACCATGACCTACATGTAACACTGCTCATATACATGTAGGTTATCATCTGATGTCTATTAACATGCACCATGACCTACATGTAACACTGCTCATATAGGTTATCATCTGATGTCTATTAACATGCACCATGACCTACATGTAACACTGCTCATATAGGTTATCGTCTGATGTCTATTAACATGCACCATGACCTACATGTAACACTGCTCATATAGGTTATCGTCTGATGTCTATTAACATGCACCATGACCTACATGTAACACTGCTCATATAGGTTATCGTCTGATGTCTATTAACATGCACCATGACCTACATGTAACACTGCTCATATACACTGTAGGTTATCATCTGATGTCTATTAACATGCACCATGACCTACATGTAACACTGCTCATATACATGTAGGTTATCATCTGATGTCTATTAACATGCACCATGACCTACATGTAACACTGCTCATGTTGGTTATCGTCTGATGTCTATTAACATGCACCATGACCTACATGTAACACTGCTCATATAGGTTATCGTCTGATGTCTATTAACATGCACCATGACCTACATGTAACACTGCTCATATGTAGGTTATCGTCTGATGTCTATTAACATGCACCATGACCTACATGTAACACTGCTCATATAGGTTATCGTCTGATGTCTATTAACATGCACCATGACCTACATGTAACACTGCTCATGTTGGTTATCGTCTGATGTCTATTAACATGCACCATGACCTACATGTAACACTGCTCATATAGGTTATCATCTGATGTCTATTAACATGCACCATGACCTACATGTAACACTGCTCATATAGGTTATCGTCTGATGTCTATTAACATGCACCATGACCTACATGTAACACTGCTCATATACACTGTAGGTTATCATCTGATGTCTATTAACATGCACCATGACCTACATGTAACACTGCTCATATACATGTAGGTTATCATCTGATGTCTATTAACATGCACCATGACCTACATGTAACACTGCTCATGTTGGTTATCGTCTGATGTCTATTAACATGCACCATGACCTACATGTAACACTGCTCATATAGGTTATCGTCTGATGTCTATTAACATGCACCATGACCTACATGTAACACTGCTCATATGTAGGTTATCGTCTGATGTCTATTAACATGCACCATGACCTACATGTAACACTGCTCATATAGGTTATCGTCTGATGTCTATTAACATGCACCATGACCTACATGTAACACTGCTCATGTTGGTTATCGTCTGATGTCTATTAACATGCACCATGACCTACATGTAACACTGCTCATATAGGTTATCATCTGATGTCTATTAACATGCACCATGACCTACATGTAACACTGCTCATGTTGGTTATCGTCTGATGTCTATTAACATGCACCATGACCTACATGTAACACTGCTCATATAGGTTATCGTCTGATGTCTATTAACATGCACCATGACCTACATGTAACACTGCTCATACATGTATACACTGTAGGTTATCATCTGATGTCTATTAACATGCACCATGACCTACATGTAACACTGCTCATATACATGTAGGTTATCATCTGATGTCTATTAACATGCACCATGACCTACATGTAACACTGCTCATATAGGTTATCGTCTGATGTCTATTAACATGCACCATGACCTACATGTACATGTAACACTGCTCATATAGGTTATCGTCTGATGTCTATTAACATGCACCATGACCTACATGTAACACTGCTCATATAGGTTATCGTCTGATGTCTATTAACATGCACCATGACCTACATGTAACACTGCTCATATAGGTTATCATCTGATGTCTATTAACATGCACCATGACCTACATGTAACACTGCTCATATAGGTTATCGTCTGATGTCTATTAACATGCACCATGACCTACATGTAACACTGCTCATATAGGTTATCGTCTGATGTCTATTAACATGCACCATGACCTAAATGTAACACTGCTCATATAGGTTATCGTCTGATGTCTATTAACATGCACCATGACCTACATGTAACACTGCTCATATAGGTTATCGTCTGATGTCTATTAACATGCACCATGACCTACATGTAACACTGCTCATATAGGTTATCATCTGATGTCTATTAACATGCACCATGACCTACATGTAACACTGCTCATATAGGTTATCGTCTGATATCATACTTCGGTTTGAGCATCGAGCATCTGACTGGAGGATTAGTGCGACTGGAAGATAATACCTATCATGAGTATGGTAAAGAAAATCCGCAGTACATGTATGGCTCTTTTTACTCCTTTTTGCCTAGTGTAACACTAATGTATATTTTTGTTTTAACAAAATTAAATTGAATTTTTAATGAGTCCCTGTAAAGAACAGTAATCATTTCCTGCTTTAAAAAAAAATGATAATGTTAATTTTGTTCAAGTTGATTTTAATTACATGTAATCCATGGTTCCTAGTAACTTTGAGAGCAAAAACATTGGGTAAGAACATATATATTCCGAATACTCAAAACAAGAAGATTAAGATTTGTTAGCCTAAAAAAAAAAAAATTGAAGTGAAGTTGAACGTACAACAATAGGAATGAAGTGCATGCTGTTTGCATGGCAATACCGGATTAAATCTGGCAATTCTGCATAGGTGTTGTTGTTGAAAGTAAAATCTTTTCGGCCAACTGCATACTCAATGTCACTCCACTGTGTGTCCTATTTAAGAAAAAAACAGCAGATAAGCATTTTAAAATAAAGATACAGACAAAGTTTTCCCTTCAAATACGTACAATAATCATGACGTAGTGTTGATCGTTACTGTGTAGATACTTGACAACCTCTGGTAAACCTTGAAAGGAAGTCCGATCTAATGTGAAATCCCGGTGACCTTCCATATAATCTATGTCATTCCATTGTGTATCCTGTGAAATAAAGAATCATTTCTCATGTATTCAACAAACCTCAGTTAACATTTGTCATTTTTAAAAAAATTTTAAAATTTGAATAATTCTATTTCTATTTAAAATTGAACTAATGCTGCGATTATATGGGTAATTATGTTTTGGAAGGCAATTTGTTAACATCGCTTTGTTTCATAGTTCTCTATGCAAAAATGTTGTAAAAACGTTCAGTAAGTTGTGTTAGCACTCTGAGGTACAGGGGCTAATTCCCACCCTATGTGACAGATGGAGTTTCACTACTTAATTGATTGATGGGTGGGTTCATTTTCAGGTATGACTAAAGTTTCAATAGTTGTTTTTTTGTATTTATAAGTCTGCCTGTGTGTCCACAATGTTGAGTTAAGGTGTGTACACAGATAAATCACTCGCATCAGAATCATGGTTTGGCATTTGTTTGCTATTTGTTTGTCTATTTTTCAAACTTAAATCTATACAAAAAAAATGGAAATTATGTTATGATTTCTTTCTTAATGAGAAATGTAAAACTTTTGATTTTGAATGACCAGATACCTGCGGAATGCCTGCTGCTTTCATTTTTTTAACTACAGCCAAGGTTTTATTTGCAGATCCATAACCCCAACGACACAGATGAAAACCAAGACCCCAATATGGTGGCATAAAAGGATGACCTATCACTTCTGTGTACTGCTGGATCACTTCATCAGGTCCAGGCCCCAAGAAAATGTAGAAGTCCAGTATTCCACCAATGGAACGGTATGTAAGAGCAGGAGCTGGTTGGATGGCAACTTCTAGAAAATACAAATGTTAAAAGTAATTATAAACTAGAAAACGAGTGTTTATAAAAATGGACACAGAGAGATTGGGTTGGTGAAACACAAAATATCATCATTTCATACTGAAAATTACATATCTTATCAAATTCTAAGTTTGGTCATAAACCCTTTGAACTTGCTTGTGTAGATTATAAGTGTTTGACACGAGATCACAGAATTTCTCGTTGAACTGGAAATTAAGATGAAAGTGGGTCATGTTTTTAAAATAATATTAGTGTCATAAAGTCTTTGTTCTTGTAGATCACAATCTACAAAAGCAACAACTTTGTGAGATCAGGTAATGTGAATTTTTAACTTGAACTCCTGTTTGAACCAGGAACAAATTATTGAATATATGTCAAATGAGTCATGAGCTACAAGACGGCACAAATAAATACTGGCTAAATAAAGAAGTTCGTCATCTCATAAAACAAAAGCACCGAGCACATTCCAATAATGAGGATCAAGTGAAACGTGTGTTGCTTTCGGAAATCAAAGAAAAAATCGTTCTCTGCAAGAAACAGTATGGCAAGAAACTTGAAAGAAAGTTTAATCACAGGTTATGGAACAATTGGGCTGGTCCTCAAGGAGATCCAAAAGAATACCTGAACGACTTGAACCAATTCTACCAGTGGTTTGATAACAAAAGCCCTCTCCATGACCTAGCTAAAGATCAACTGTGTGCTACGTTTGCTTCAAACTCCCCCCTCCCCCCCCCCCCACCCCCACCCCCAACAGAAGTGTGGATGGGGTCTATGAACGAATACTTACCAGTAGAGTCGAATTACTAATTTGCATATTCCCTATGCCACGAGGCAATAATGCTAAGACTTTCACACACACACAATAGCGCCCTCCACCGTCCTACCCACAATGCTCCGCAACATGCCTGCCACGGAGTCATCCTCTTTTCGATGAGCCCTACCAAATGTAAGCACCCAAGGACCGAGTATGTGGGGAAGGAGGGAGGGATACTCTACCGGTAAGTATTCGTTCGTAGACCCCATCCACACTTCTGTGGGGGGGGGGGGGGGGGGAGTCTACTTCACTCTACTTATGCACCTTGTCAAAACTATCCCCGGGAAAACACAGGGGTATTCTAACCCGGGGACGTTTTTCCTCGCGGTCGAATTTGTATAGCTTTTAAATTCATAACGGGATTATTCCGGGACACTTCACTGACAGCTGAGCTGTATGTTTACATTCTTTAAGATTAGACCCCAAGTAATAGATCGTTATCTACTGGAAGCCTTGTTTGCGGTCACCACTGAGCGAGGTCACCTGCTTGTTATGTGGTTTTCTCAACACTGGGGTATGAACTGGGATCTACACAACAAGTACACTAGTTTTTATGCAAGATCCTGGTTGACAATTCTCATGAAAACAATTCTCTCAAAATATTGTAAAAGAACTATAATATGCGTGATGAACACACTTCAATAATTTGCAGAGTTGGTTTGTTTTATACTTTGTTGTTACTGATTTGTTACGTGTAAAAATTGATCAGATCTACTATGCTGGCCATAAGGCCCAGTAATCTGAGCCAAGCCACTGCCGGCGCCACCGTAGCCCAAAGGAAAAGGGCCACGCACTGACGCAGGTTCTGAACCCATCCACCGAAGGACGGGCCAGCCCCCTTTGAAGGTCGAGAGCCGCACTGAGAAAGGTGGGCACCTGAGAGGGGATCGGGTGCGATTTCTTGGTGTTTACCAGGAACCCCAGGCTGGACGTGAGGCGTCAAGTAATCCCCAGCGCCGTGTCTGTTGCCTCCCGTGATTGGCCCACGATTAGCCAATTGCGAGGTATTGGAAAATCAGCAGTGCTGCCCCGATCGCCCACACCACGCGGGTGAAATCCCGAGGGGAGGTGGACAGAACAAAGGGGAGCACCACGAATTTGTAAAGCCTTCCAGTGTAAAGGAAGCGCAGAAGTTTGCGGTGTTCGGCCCTGATGGGAACGTGTAGGTAAGCGTCCCAAAGGTCCAAGCTCGCCCCCCACGCAGGTGTATCGATTGATTCGAGGATTGCCCCAAGTGTTTCCATACGGAAGCGCTTTGGGCGGATAAATCGGTTTAGGGGCTTTAAATTTAGGATCAGCCGCCAAGTGTCCGCTAGGCACTAAGAAGATAGTGGACATGAACCCCGTCCGTGTCCCCTGGTCTGGGACAACGCGCACCGCCCGCTTAAGGAGAAGGGAACTGATCTCCCCTGCGAGGGCATGGCGCTTGAGGGGGTTGAACGGGATGGGCGTTGGCTGAGTCAGCATGTCCAACGGGGGGTCCTCATGAAGTCGAGTGCGTAGCCGCACTCGATTGTCTCGAGGACCCACCTGTTGGACATGATCTGAGCCCAGGACCCAAAAAATTCGCCTGGAGACAGGGAAGTCACTTCCGCCACGCCCCGGGATACCGGGGGGCAGACGCACGAAAGCCACGGGTGGGTCTCTGTGGACGTCGGCGGGGAATAACAAACAAGGCTTGTTTGTGTTTCTTCGCCGCTGGAGCGGAGGACTGTGGTTTCTTGAGGTTGATCTTGTCAGTGGCCTTAAGGCATCTGGCCTCGGCCTCCATAGATTCTTGGAACTGCCCCGGAAAAAGGTCCCGTCCCGTTAGGGGGAGCGCATCAAGCCGCTTGCGTGCCCCTATGGACGGAAGGAACAATGCCTCTAGGATATTCGCCCTACGGGCCGAAGTCGCTAGGGTGGAGACTCTGGTAAATTGATCCCGGACGGAGCGCAGCCTGTTAGGGAGCACGTATCTATTTAACCGCCCGAGAGCTAGGCCGAACCGGGCCGAATCTGGCGGTTTGCCGATCCACAAAAGAAATGACTGCTGTCATGAATAATCCGCATATCGGGGGTTAAAGTTGCTCACCTTTGCTTATTAAACCTTCACAACCTCAACACAATGGAGTTGGGTCTGGGGCACCAACAATAGGCTCCACGGATCCTTTGTCAAGTGGCTGACAATTAAGGGATTATAGGATTACTGCCCGCAACTACAGACTGAATAAGCTGGAACGACTTCGCTCCCGAGGTTTAGCTACAGCAACCAGGTGCACTGACGCGTTAATACATTTCCGTGCGTACATACTAGAAGGTGGGAGGGGGGGGGGGGGTGGACGCTAAGGTGCGCCCTCAATTTGCTAATCCCTTTTTAAAATGATTCAGTCGTGTCTGACTTATAGTATATTTCTGTACTAATTCACAACACTGACTTTCACTGAATTGTATTTTTGACCTGACTTGTTATTCATAGTGTTTTACTTGTTCTTTTTCAGACTAATAAAATTCTGAAGTTTTTTTTTTATACACACTATTTTTAACAATTAACCGTGACAGTGTGTCTACGTTCTGTATAGGGAACAATTTATTTCTGCAAAGTTGCATAGCAACCATTTAGGCTGCATTGTGTGTACGTTGAACAACAATTGATGTTTTTTTAGTAACAACTGCTACATTTGATTTGATGGGCTTTTAACAACCTTGGAGCCATAAAGCTTTTTAATTAATCTTATCTCAAAATAATCCATCTTATATTTGATGGATCGATCAATCTCTGTTTCCTGAAGAAAGTTAAAATCAATAATTAGAAACGTAAACATGTGTTAATTTTTTTACTATCAATGACATTTTATTTGACCGGAAGAAGTACAATTACATTCTTTGGTGTTATACAAAAACAATCTTAAATTAAATGGCAGAAACACAACTTGAAAACGGAAAAATTCCCCATGATAAATAGTTTACCCTTGGATGAGTGATGAGCACAAAACCTTCACTAAGTTAAATTTTAGTGTGCCGACATTTGTCATTAATGACTCCTCTAATCTTGCTGTACTCTTTTTTTCCAAACACTTGCCCAGGGAATTCTAATTGAGCTTGATCAAGCAAAGACATTACTAAACGGCGATTGAGTTTGTCCTTCTGAACGGGTCCTTGTTTGGTTAAGACAAGATTTCCCTCAAAGTTCGATCTCTTCAAAACTTCTGGTGCAAAAACATATGGCAGCAACGCCCGTACGAATGAGTAGGCCGTGTTGTTTCTGCGCCGTAGATCATCGTACTCGGTCTGGGCGATATCGATAGGGTCATGCACCTCGTCCGGGCCAATGTCGTCGTGACGTACTGGAATCAGCACGTGGCCGTCAACTACCTCCATCAGTAGCCGGTCAGCGGGCTGGGCCATGTCAGCGGGCTGGGCCATGTCAGCTGGCTGAGCGATCCGAGGTTGTCCATCATGGCGGTTTACGGCTTGGGCTTCTTCCTCTCTTTGCAGGTTGTGGGCTTCGTTCAGCCGGTCCTTACGCTGGATACGGCCTTTTACAAGGCCATATGTGTTTGAAGATACAGCCTTGACGTTTTTCAGTTCATGCATAATACTTGTGCAGTATTGAGCCTGGTATTCTTGCTGATGGCAAATGTCCTCGATTTGAAGAGCTTGTCTTTGCTGCTCTTCCTTTTGCTGGCGCTGCTCTTCCTTGACTTCCAACAGAAGCTGTCGCACGCTGTCAATACTGGCTTGAATGCCTGCCAAACTCGGGGCAGGGTCACGTCTTCTTGCAATGGAAGCAAGTGGTGTTTCGTCCTCATCACTGTCAGATGACGGACAATACGTCTTCTGCCTTTTTGCTAAAGTAAAAATAGAAAGAAAATCGTTTTAAAAATTTGACATGATTTTTTATTGTAAAGTTGATCGCGCCTTAAAACTTTGATGGTGTTGTCATCGCTCCCCTTATTTTAAACTCTTAAACATCGAGTTTCTGACAGCAGTTTTAGTATTAAAGATTATTGCATGAAAACTAAAATGGTTGTTCAATCTTCAAAAGATACGCAATGCATTAAATATTTAGACCAATTATTGTCCTGTTCAGTGTTTTCCTTTTTAATAACTATAAAAAAAATTTTTAAAAAAAAACACAACAACGCATATTAATGATTAGTTATCAAAATAATACTTGTTGATCTACTTACATTGTGATGGATTCATGGTACTGCCGGAGGGGTGAACCTAAATAGAAGCCTGGAAAAACTTTTGAAGGCCAATCTTTCGAAAATTCTGATGAAGTGAATGGATGTATGTGTTGTTCGAAAGAGGTTGCGCCAACAAGTAGATAGGTTGCAATTTTCAAATCGGGGACGCTTCGATGCTTTGGGTGAGAATTGGGAAGCTTTAATACTTCCAGCAACCCATAAATCAAACGTCCCGCTTTCAAAGAGGGTGAGATGCTTTTGATGGGATGCGAACTCTAGGGGACCAAGACGGGCATTGAGGCGGTGGGATCTCACCGCATCAAATATCCCGCTTCGCTGCTTGGGAGGACTTTTCCTCTGCTGGAGAAGAATGGGGGAAACCATTGGAAACAGACCGGGGAAACAAAAAACGAAAATGCATTTGGGCTTGCATGATGTCATTTTGGAAGCTGACATCAAACTCATCAGACGTTTTGCTACAAAAACTCAACTTCATTTGTAATTGAGTACCCCTTTTAGTATATAAATATGGATGGTTTCAGCGACGACTCTGTAGATTCTTGGTTGGATCCTTCACTCGATAGTGACTCCAATGATTCATGGCTTTTCGGTGAGAAGGAGAATGAGGACTCAAAGTCGAGTTATCTAAGCGGTCGAGTTGTCCGAAATGTCGAGTTGTCTTAAAGTTGGAGTTATCCGAACGGTCGAATGGTCAGACGGACGCGTGTTTTGACAAATCGTCCGTCAGACAACTCGACGGTGCAGACAACTAGTAGAATTATCTCACAGTCGAGTTGTCTAAGCGGTCGAGTTGTCTCAACCTTCGAGTTCGCTCGCTATTTATACCTCCATGACAAAATCTGGAGTTAATTTTGAAATGCAAATTCTTTTTATAAATTTCGGACATTTATTTTTCACACTGGTTTCATGTGCTAGGCTTTGTGTTTCAATTTGTGTGTGTGCTTACACCATCATGCACTTTATAAATTTATATTTTATATAAAAAATAATTAAATTTTAACTTTCTGTCTTTCTTCCTCTTTACTTGTATAGGCCCCGTCACCAATTCGAAAAGGTCGTGACTACAGGCGAAAGAGTACCTGCCCCAAGAAAGGAGCTGGACGTCCTGCCCTTCACGAGATTTTTCCCCAACTTGTGGAGACTGCCACTGGTTTCGTAGCCCAGCAAAGCTATGCAGCAGATGCAAGACGGCGTTGCAGTGTTGGCAGAGCCTGTGGTACTTCCATTCCTTCGTTGAAGAGACACCTTGAGGATGGAATACCTGAACTGTCCATAAGTAAGTCAGCTTGCGCCAAGTTAATGGTTCCTCCAAATAAAACCCGACGAGCGAGCAGTGCCTACAAAGGACTGATTGAGGCCAAGGTCCCGGCCAAGAGGAATGATGAGCGGGCGTTTCATGTAGACTCCCACTTTTGCAGCTGCAGAGTAAAGTACAGAATGGAGTTTGAGGCAGAATTTCACCATGAAGTCGCAATTTATTCATGCGACTGCATGAACAAGATTCATGTAGGTGGTATGGCTGTGAGCCGATATCACCAGGTCGGCAAATTCCACATGCTCAACGACTCGCCTAATTATCCCGATCATGACTTCCCTCAAGGCTCGGGCTATCTGATCACCCCGTGTGGGTACATGGAACTCACCAGGAAGGCTGACTCACCAAGGACTGTTAAAGATGAACTTGGTCGTCCCCATCTCTTCACCCCCAGAACTGGACCCGTCCACATGGTCAACAGGTCACAGAAATTTCATAAGATGACCATTCAAGGACACGTGAATGACCTTCTTCCGGTTTTAGGAGAGTCGACAAGAAAGGGGCAAACTGGAGCAGTACTGATTGTCGATGGGGGCCCAGATTGGAATGACTCATCATGGACAGTTCTAATATATCTCTCCAGACTTTTTCGGCAAATCAACCTAGATTTTCTGTGCCTGACGAAGTACGCCCCCAAAAATTCCGCCCTTAACCCGATTGAGCATGGTTGGTCTCCACTCAGCAAGATGCTTTCTTCAGTGCGTCTTCCAAGTACGTTGCCTGGGGAAAATCGGCCACCATCTACTCAGTCCAAACTGACACCAGCAGAAAGACTGGAAAAAGAAGCGCAGGTATTCGACAATGCCATGAAGAGCATCAACGCGTTCTGGAATGGCCAGGAGTTCGACGGCTTTCCAATTTCATCAAAACATCAAGCCTGCACCCAACAGTCATCTCCCTTCAACGACTACGACACTGTACATGACATTATATCATCAGGATCCAAGGCAAGGATCACCGGTAATCCTGACTTACATCGAGAACTGAAATTTGCCGTAAACCACGCCTTCAAAAATCCAAGAGAACTTTGCATCGTGAAATGTGAGCAAAAGACTTGTTTGCATTGTTCAACTCATCCAGTACGGGCAATTGAATCAACCCGGATCATCCGCAATAACCAGGGTTTACTACTCACACCAGCAACTTCGCCCACTCATCCCGGCCACTTTATGACGTACACGGAGAGGTCCAAGAATGAGGGGGATGACTGTACCATGCCTTCCTTTTTGACCAAGGAATTGGGCAGATGCACATTCTGTCGATGCTATGTTTTCTCTTCAAAGGAAGACAGAAAGAGACATTACAATATTATTCATCCAGATCAGCATGTACATGAGAACTAATTCTGTATTATCATAGTTCATTAATTTAATCAATTATTAATGGAGCCAAACAAATAATAATAATAATTGTCCCAGTACATGCCATTAAAATAGGGTCATTATTTTTTATTTTTTATTATTACACTTAAAACTCAGAAGGTACGCTGGAGATAATTGCTGGATTAAAGAGGTTTAATAGTCATCATTTAAAAAAAACTTGAACATTTTTTTGCAAAAGGCAATATTTTTTCAAGGAAGGCCGGTGATGATACTTTGTAGTGATACAATTTTGTTTTAAATTAACTTTTCATTTTGGTGTGGGAGGAGCTAACAAACATTCAGACCACACAATTAGCCTAAAATTGCCAAAAACAGCTGCTATCATGTTGTGTAGTATTAAAACAAAAAATTATGCCGAAGTGAACTTTTAGGGTTCCGGTGTAAAGTAATGGTCGATTTGAATATCCGGAAACCTCTTTTGATGTGGCCTGATAAGGAATTCATTCCCAAATGTTAATGTGTAGTTTGTTCGTGAAAATTTATTTATTTGTTCGTTATTTTTCTCAACAATAGTTTTCTGGTGACCAATGAACATGTACAAATTTATCAGAAGAAAATATGTCGCGTTTGAATAAAACTGTGTAATTAATTTATTCATTGTTAACCAATTCATGTAAATTAATGTACATATTTAAATTTATAAATATTAAATAAAAATATTTTGTTTGAATCACAACTATCTGTGGAAGTTTTACGTTTACTTTGTTGTGGAGTTCTACTACTGTAATAATAATAATAATAATAATACCAAAACTTATCTAGCGCCCTATTTGTAGACATGCTCAAGGCCGCTGAACATGGAAATTATGGATAAAATTAAAAACATAAGAAAATACGGAATTATAGCAACGGGAGTGGAAATTCTTAAAAACATTCAACCAGTTAGTAAACAAACCTGTCGCGTATTGCAAATTAGGAACTCTTTAATTTTATAGATGTTAAGTTTGCATCGGGGATAAAGCAAATTAATTTCGTTTTTTACCCATACACCGATGTGTGTTAGCACTGTAAGATAATTTGTTTAATAGTCAAACAAACAACTATTGAACCAACAGCGCAATTATTAAGGTATTGTGCCCTGACGTGTTCCGATACATTGGCGTGCGTACTATAATAAGGGGCCACCCTGAAAAGCGCCCTCTTTGCGTACTATTTATAACACAATTAGAACGGGGACTAATTTTTCACCAACAGCCGTATCTACCTCATTTTCAAGTTGACATATGTAGTCAGCATCTGATATCAATGCTTAATATAATTGTTTAGTTTGAACATACTCATTAAAACAACTGATTAAAACAAATTCGGATAAATACTTACAAGTAAATCTTCACTAGAATCTGTCGTCAGTTTGCTCACAACGATGTCTCCACAGGTCGTGTGCCAGACGTGTTGGTACGTCTGCGTGCGTGATACAATATAAGGAACCATGCGAAAGTGCGCCCTCTTGTTTGAATAATTCTTTTTTTCTTAGTCAAGGAGAAATGTGTACCATGCAGCCTAAGCCAAGTGTTCGTTTATTTCAAAGACATATATCTAGAAATAATTATACGTTTGTAAATTTGTGTCAGTACACAATATAGATAGTGCGATAAAAGTATTTATAAGTGACTAAATTTATCGTGTAAGCTGAATAAAATATTGAGTAATACATTAAGGTTTTTGTAAGTTTTTTCCCCGTTGGACTTGTTTTTGAGGTCGTCAATGAAGTAGGCCTGATGCGCAAAAAAAAAGAAAAGAAGAACAACCGAATAAACACATCACATTTAAATCGTGCAACACCATAATTAAAAGAAAAAATTTGTCAGTTGTGGAATGTAAACATGGCTGAATCCACAATTTATTTTGGGATTATAAATGGAGATTATATGTTATAGGGAGAAATATTTGTATTCTTCTTTGGTCCTGTGCCGTTAAACTGTAAGTCCATCCTTAAATTCGTGTTCATCTCTGCACCACCAAAGATGTCCAATCAAGGGTTAGTAGCATTTTAACAACAGCATTGAGCTGAGATCATGCCTATTTTGTTTACTTATTTTTGCAAAATAAATGCAGTCATTGCTCAAAAAAACCCGCAATAGAACTCATGGATTCCAGAACACCTTTCCATATCATGGATTATAGTTGGAAGTTTATGGTCTCGGACCCTTCTCTAATCCGGGCACAAAGGGCCTTTGTCCAAGTCATCAGGGATTAACAGTCGCCCATCTATTCCTTTGTGTACCAAAAGCTGGGTAGCAGGGGCAAGGAGATCATGAATATGCAGGGTAGGAAACCGAGCGGTGTGCATTCACCTGTTGATAATGATGCTCATTACAGCGCCGGGCGATTCGGCCAGTTTCGGCCTAGCTCTCGGGCCGTTAAATAGATACGTGCTCCCTTATCCAGACAATGGAGGGCTGCCACCATCATATCAGCCGGGATCGCCGAGTCGTCATCGCCAGCCAGCGTGAGGTATTCGGACAAGAGAAGCAAGAAGAACGATGTGCGCATGCTAAAGCGAGACGCTGGGTAAATTTTCCTGATTACCTCCTCCATTTCCCCCCGCACTTTGTCGGCAAAGAGAAGTTTGGAGGAGGTTGACCCCCTGTCCGCGACCAGTTTGTCTGACGCGGAGTCCGGCAGGACCGGGGTCAAAAAATATTTATCAAAGTCCCCGGCAGGCCGGGTACTCTGAGCCGTGTAGAGGGGGGATGCCCTCGAGGCGGTGCTGGGAGAGTGGGCGGTGCGCTCCGGAATGGAGCCACCCTTGGCCCTGTCTCTCTTGGTCGTTGCCCCGGCACCGGTTTTCTTGGCCTTGCCGGGGCGTTTGACCTTCGACTGGGTTGACCCAAGCACACTGACCAAAGAGGGGGAGTGGGAAGCATCCCCTCTTAGATCGGTGGGTCTACCTGCACTTTGTCGGCAAAGAGAAGTTTGGAGGAGGTTGACCCCCTGTCCGCGACCAGTTTGTCTGACGCGGAGTCCGGCAGGACCGGGGTCAAAAAATATTTATCAAAGTCCCCGGCAGGCCGGGTACTCTGAGCCGTGTAGAGGGGGGATGCCCTCGAGGCGGTGCTGGGCCCTGTCTCTCTTGGTCGTTGCCCCGGCACCGGTTTTCTTGGCCTTGCCGGGGCGTTTGACCTTCGACTGGGTTGACCCAAGCACACTGACCAAAGAGGGGGAGTGGGAAGCATCCCCTCTTAGATCGGTGGGTCTACCGGCCGACGCAGCTGACTGAGGCTGCGGGGGCGGGTTGAAGGACTGCGAGCCAGGCAACGGAGTTTCGCCGGTGCAGCCCTCCAAGAGCTCCGACTGTCCTAGGGGAATGGACGCACCAGTGGGCCAGAATTGAATCAAAGTGCGCCAAAATTATATCTCAACATAATTTTGATGGAAAGTTGGTTGTAAGGGGTTTTCTGATACGTAGAGTTTGATGGTCATGGTTTTAAAGGTCTATGACGTCATCATAGTCTTGAATTGTGATTGGTCGGCAAGACTATAATAACTACTAATATGCGTTTTGTTCATTTCTTTTTCTTCAATTAAACCTAGGCATATCAAAGAAACATTTTGTGAACAAATTTTTGCGATGCAAAGTGTGTTTTCATAAGGGTTTCTAAAAGCGGTACTCATAAATGGTGGTGTTTCTGTGATGGTGGTTGAGTCAAAACAGGCGTTTCTCATAGGGGTACACAACTTAAAAATTGAATAATTTCCAAAGTCACAAAAAGTCGCAACCAAATTTGGTTTTAGACTGTTAGAATTAAAGCGGAAATCGGCGGCATTTTATATTTCCCAAGTCTCTGATTGAAATGAATGAAAATTAGGAGGCATTTTATGGGATTTATCAGACCTTTTCAAACAGTAAACAGAAATTAAACTGATATTAATTTAATTTTCATGAAATATAGACTATAAACAACCATCGACACGGTTTTCATGGCATTATCTTTTATGAGTCGTTCAGGGCAGCAAGTTAAAATACCCATTAATTTTGGCGCAGTTTGACCTTGACCTGGCCCACTGTGGGACGTAACCCCAATACTGACAGACGAAGCCGTCCCCAATGTCTTTACACTACTCATTTGAACTCAAGAAATCAAACTATTTTATTTCACAGCAACAACAATCTAAAACTACACAACTTTTGCTAGTCTTTATAAAAACTCTCAGCAAGGATAAGGGTTTTATTTTACACAAAAAAACGGTGAACTGTTGGACACAGATTTACCACGTCCTTACCCACTCGCGGCTAAGAGAAAAGAGAACGACTCCGTGACAGGCATGTTACGGGTAGGACAATGGAGGGCGCTATTGTGTACTTGTGAAAGTCTTTGCATTATTGCCTCGCGGCATAGGGAATATGCAAATTAGTAATTTGACTCTACCGGTAAGTAGAGTGAAGTACACATTAATGATAACAATAGAACTGTGCTGACAACTGCCCAACTGAAAAGTCTTTCAAGAATATCTAACCCAATAAAGCTGCAGGACCAGACGGGATCTCTGGAAGGATCCTTAAAACTTGCTGTAAAGAACGGACTGAAATTTTCAGACCACTTTTCCAATGGTCCCTTGACTGCCACACCGTCCCAATGTTTCATACTATCCACCTCTCCCCATTACTCGTTACCAAGTGAGGTTTTATGCTAATAGTTATTTTGAGTAATTACCAATAGTGTCCACTGCCTTTAAGACCAAACTGAGCATAATTATTGAGTTTAACAATAAACACATGTCAGGGTGCGCCATTGAGGAAAGGCTTCATTTGAAGGATATTATACACAATAACATAAAAATAAACAAAATGTTCAAGTTGTACTTGAAAGGAACCTTTTTTAATGTATTTCTTACCCATTGCATTACTGTTAAGCAGGAATACTCCATGAGATCTACCAGAGCTGCCCTCTAGGTTCAGGTAAAATGGATGACTTCCATACAAATTGGCACCAACCTGTAAGAAGGAAAATAAAACTAGTTTTTAAAAAAGTCTTGAATTAATAACAGCTCAATCAAATAAGATTCAAACATTGGGACTCACATAGAAAGACGTTAATTTTGATCTGATTTTCAATTTTAACAACAATGTGGGTTAGAAACAAAGGCAATACAGCGTGTGCAAAATTGAGGAATACAAGAGTTTGGCTTATACACTAACAAAAAGAACTCGACATAATTTTTTGTACGAAACAAAAAAGTGGTGTATTTTGTTTTTTTTAACCATACACCGATGTGTGCTAGCACTGTATACTCAGTTCTTTCCAGAATCCTTTAAAAAAAACAAGAGTGGTGTGTTGACAACACAAATGCCCCACTGAGATAGGAGTTGCTACACCAAGTCCTTTTTGAGTTATTGTTTTAGCCAAAATCAGCTTAATATTTATCTGAGGGGGTCCAAAAACACTAGGCGTCTAGGGGATCCCATGACCAAGTTTGGAGTTGATACGCCAAGTCATTCTTGAGATATCGCTCAGAAAACGTTTCTTTTGTTTTAGCCAAAATGAGCTTAATATTTATCTGAGGGCATCCCAAAACAATAGGCTTCTGGGATATCCCATGACCAATCCACAAACCAAGTTTGGAGTTGATATGCCAAGTCATTCTTGAGATATCGCTCAGAAAACATTTCTTTTTGTTTTAGCCAAAATGAGCTTAATATTTATCCGAGGGCATCCCAAAACAATAGGCTTCTGGGATATCCCATGACCAATCCACAAACCAAGTTTGGAGTTGATACGCCAAGTCGTTCTTGAGATATCACTCAGACAAGGATGATGATGTGCACACACGCCCACACAGCTGTGTTTATGGTGTAAACTGAGGACTTCTCTTTGTTCTCCCATTGTTTATTTTCCAGACGTCCACATTGGTTTTGTACACAAAATTGAATCGAGGATGTCCTCGGAGTGACTTTTTCCCGGATCCCTTTTGTAATAACCTTTTCCAAGTCCTTGGTTTGAATGCGTAGACATGCACACACACACACGCACGGAAGGACAAGGCAAACACTATATGCCCCTTCGGCTGGCTTCGCCAGCGGGGCATAAAAACACGCGCATAATTACTCGGGTGGGATTCGAACCCTTGCAATTCTAGAGCAGTGTCTTACCAAGCAGACTACTGAGGTTGCCCAGTGCTTTATCCGATGCAAATTTAACATCTCTTTATAAAAAAGTGGTGTTCGATGGAGATGTTTTTCATTTGCCGCTAGAGAGCACACTTGAATTTTTTGATGTAATTGGTATTATTTTTTTAAACCAGTCATTCGCCAGACTTGTATTATGTTATGGTAAAGCATCAAAAGGTGTACATTTCACCCTAAAAGCAATTAAATAGCGCCTTTACAGTTGCTTCCGGTAAAAACAGGTCAAAAGGTCCAAAGAAGGACACCAACATATCAATTTTTGGAAAGTACGTAAAGCCCTTTCATATTATGTATAGATTGTCAAAATAGCTTATGTGGTTGAGGAAATATGAACTTATGAAATATTGTCGACTCACTAACCGAAAGGGAAATGTACGTTGAAAACGCCTCAAACACAGACTATACACGAAACTTAACGCGCGTGCGCTCGAGGGATTAGTACTGGACCGTGACTCTCTGCATAGACTTGATTTAAGTTCTGTTCATGTGTGAGAGGTCCCTAGGCATATCACGCCAACAAGCAAACAATTCGTACGGCGCGCGCTCGCCGTCAAAATGTGGTCCCGAGAATGGGACTTGACACGGTCATTTGTTACGAAACCCCAAAACTCCAAGAGTAAATGAGAATTTCTAAGATTAGAGAGAACTGGGAGGGAGAGGTGGGCACGTAATCTCTCGCTCGCCCTTTCTCATAAAATCAGGATTAAACATCAAACAGGTAAGTTCTCATTTAATCCTTACATTTTATTTCAAAATCTCGCGAGAGATTCCGTGAGACTTGAAAGACATCTGACCTCAATCGAAATCAATGTGTCCACCAAGGTAAAATACATAAAAAGGAAAACCCACAAAGAGGTCAATTAAGTTCAGGAGTATAACTTTACTCTTCATGTAACATTTATTTAATGTATAACATTATAACAGTATAACATTGAACCAGGGGTAAAAACCAAACAGTCAACAAACTTTTTTTAATTTTTTTTTTCCTTTAGTAACTTCAGTTGAACTTCTCCTCATATTTTGAGGGAAGAATACTTTGATTAAAACAAATTTGGCAAGGCAAAGTACTATCATACTGCAGAGCCCCACATGTTAGCAACTTGTTTATCAACAAAAAACACAGATAGTGGCAAGTAAACTCTTACAAAGTTTTATAGCTTTGTGAGTGTTGGGACACAATCCACACTTTTTTGAAATCCAGTGCTTGAAAATAGACAATATTAAAGTTGAATTACAAAGGTCAACAGTTCACTGTTTAACGCTTGAGGCAGTAATTAGAGTGCATCCACTCCGGCCTGGCACATGACAACACTGATCCATCCAGCAATTAGAGTGCATCCACTCTGGCCTGGCACATGACAACACTGATCCATCCAGCAATTAGAGTGCATCCACTCCGGCCTGGCACATGACAACACTGATCCATCCAGCAATTAGAGTGCATCCACTCCGGCCTGGCACATGACAACACTGATCCATCCAGCAATTAGAGTGCATCCACTCCGGCCTGGCACATGACAACACTGATCCATCCAGCAATTAGAGTGCATCCACTCCGGCCTGGCACATGACAACACTGATCCATCCAGCAATTAGAGTGCATCCACTCCGGCCTGGCACATGACAACACTGATCCATCCAGCAATTAGAGTGCATCCACTCCGGCCTGGCACATGACAACACTGATCCATCCAGCAATTAGAGTGCATCCACTCCGGCCTGGCACATGACAACACTGATCCATCCAGCAATTAGAGTGCATCCACTCTGGCCTGGCACATGACAACACTGATCCATCCAGTAATTAGAGTGCATCCACTCTGGCCTGGCACATGACAACACTGATCCATCCAGTAATTAGAGTGCATCCACTCTGGCCTGGCACATGACAACACTGATCCATCCAGCAATTAGAGTGCATCCACTCCGGCCTGGCACATGACAACACTGATCCATCCAGCAATTAGAGTGCATCCACTCCGGCCTGGCACATGACAACACTGATCCATCCAGCAATTAGAGTGCATCCACTCCGGCCTGGCACATGACAACACTGATCCATCCAGCAATTAGAGTGCATCCACTCCGGCCTGGCACATGACAACACTGATCCATCCAGCAATTAGAGTGCATCCACTCCGGCCTGGCACATGACAACACTGATCCATCCAGCAATTAGAGTGCATCCACTCTGGCCTGGCACATGACAACACTGATCCATCCAGCAATTAGAGTGCATCCACTCTGGCCTGGCACATGACAACACTGATCCATCCAGCAATTAGAGTGCATCCACTCTGGCCTGGCACATGACAACACTGATCCATCCAGCAATTAGAGTGCATCCACTCCGGCCTGGCACATGACAACACTGATCCATCCAGCAATTAGAGTGCATCCACTCCGGCCTGGCACATGACAACACTGATCCATCCAGCAATTAGAGTGCATCCACTCCGGCCTGGCACATGACAACACTGATCCATCCAGCAATTAGAGTGCATCCACTCCGGCCTGGCACATGACAACACTGATCCATCCAGCAATTGTGTCCTTACTGACCGCAGAATGTGGCAGTTTGTAACTGATCAAAAGCTGATGTTCCTTTGAAGTCCCATATTTTCTGAAGATTTCAGTCCTGGTTATGTAGTGTTTTAAGTATGTGTACACACAGAGTCTTCTATCCGCTGGATAAGCTTTAAGCTGAACAGTCAGTCCTGTGTTGCCTGGGCGACTTTGCTTCACATGGTCCATGATAATAAAAATTGCTGTGCTGACTTTAAGCTGTAAACTGTCCAAGCGAAGTTCATGTAGGGTTTGTGTTCGTTGTGCTGTTACCAGTGCGAGTAGCATCACCAATTTTAATGTTAAATCTTTCAATGAAAGTGTAAAAGCTAGAGACAATTTGCGTAAGTAGTCAAAGTCCCATACCAAGCTGTATCTGGGAGCTGGTGGTCGTAGAGTATAAACACCTTCAAGCTGTATCTGGGAGCTGGTGGTCGTAGAGTATAAACACCTTCAAGCTGTATCTGGGAGCTGGTGGTCATAGAGTATAAACACCTTCAAGCTGTATCTGGGAGCTGGTGGTCGTAGAGTATAAACACCTTCAAGTTGTATCTGGGAGCTGGTGGTCGTAGAGTATAAACACCTTCAAGCTGTATCTGGGAGCTGGTGGTCGTAGAGTATAAACACCTTCAAGTTGTATCTGGGAGCTGGTGGTCGTAGAGTATAAACACCTTCAAGTTGTATCTGGGAGCTGGTGGTCATAAAGTATAAACACCTTTCGGAAATCGTGTGATTAAGGGATGTGTTCCCACGGTTGCACCCCCCTCCAGCACAACAAACGAAGATAACGCACTTCGTGCAACATTAAGTGAACTGTAGCTCAGTCCATGCTCATAAAGTTCAGTTAAAAAGGTTACGATCTGAACTGCATTTGCTTGCAATGTATTACATTGCCTGCTACTGCAAAAGTTGAACCATCGTTCGATGTACCCATTATACTGTTTTCTAGTTGAAGGCCGCCATGATGATAGGATGATGCCTGTAGCTTTCTGTGTAACTCCGATATTCCCAATGGATCTCCTGACAGCCTGCAACAAATAAGTTCCAATTTGCATATTTAGCAGTTTTGGAAACCAAGACTGTGTTGGCCACTTAGGAACTACTAGGATTCCTTCTGCTTTGTCTACCGTTTGTTTCTGTAAGCATCTTCCAATCATACAAAATGGAGGGAAAGCATAAAAATTTAATGATTCCCAGTTCATGGACAAAGCATCAACAGCCTCTGCATCGGGGTCTGGTTTCCATGATACATATCGGGGGAGCTGGTTATTTAATCGTGATGCAAAGAGATCAATCTCTGGTCTATCAAAATCTTTCCATAACTTGCTAAAGATTTCTTGATTTAGCATCCACTCTGTTTCGTCCTGGAAATTTCTGGGTTTGTTATCAGCCACCGTGTTTTGGACACCAGGTAGGTGAGCAGCTGAGACCCAAATGGATCTCTCTATACACTAACTCCACAGCTGCATTGCTAGTGAATTGCAATCTTTAGATTTAATACCATCCATGTGTGATAAGTAAAGCTACTGCGGTGGTATTGTCCATGTTTAATTTGACATAAACATTCTTCATGTTCCCGCAGAAAGATTTCAGAGCAAAGAAAGCTGCTAAGAGTTCTAGATAATTGATCTGGTTTTCCCTTGCTCTTTCATTTTCACTGGAATTCCAGCGCCCTCCAATGTGGGTGGTGCCATTGGTTGCCCCCATCCTTTTCCTGATGCATCTGACTCGAGAACAACATCAGGTTTTCCATGACAAATGCAAGAGAACAATATGCAAACATTATCAATCCACCAACGAAGCTCTATTTGGGCAATGACAGACAATTGCATATGTCTGTCAAAGTGGCCGCAATTAGCACTCCAAGCCATTGTTTTGTCTTTTTGCAACTGCCTGTAATGTAATGGTCCATACTGGTCAGCTGGGAAAGAGGCAACGTGTTTGCCTATCACCATTGCCACATGCTTGATTGTAGGCTTGTTTGTGTCCAACAAGGACTGGCACGCCCCTTTAAGATCCATCTTTTTAGCCTCTGGCAGATAAATTTTCATTTGTACCGAATCAATAATTAATCCCAAGTACTCAATGCTTTGTCGTGGTATATGTATAACCACTGACTTGGTGGGATGGATGATAAACCCCAATTGTGCTAAGGTTTGAGCTGTAAGTTGAACAGAGCGTTCAGCTTGTTCTTTAGAGGGTGCCACAATTAATGTGTCGTCAATATATCCTGTTATGGCATGTCCCATGCTACGTAGGCATGAAAAAGGTGGCTTCAAAATCTTCGTAAAAATACGTGGTCCTGAACTCAACCCATTTGGTAGAGCCTTGTATTAGTATAGCACATTATTCCATTTAAACTTGAGTAGTTTCCTACATTCTACTGCAATAGGAACAGAATAGTAGGCATCTTTGAGGTCAAGTGAGGTCATGTAACAATTGTTCTGCACTTAATTCTTTGCAGTTTCAAAAGTGTCCATTTTGAAGTGTTTGTAATCAATAAATTGATTAAGCAATGAGAGATCCAAGATCATTCTCAAACCTCCATCTTTCTTCCGATGAGTAAATATATTTGAGATAAATTGACCATTCTCATAATGTGAAAGTTCAATGACCTGTTTCTTAATGAGTTTTCCAATTTCCTCAGTGACGCATATACATTCATCCTGCGTAAGTTTATAAGGAAAAGGAGCAAAGAACTGATGTGGAGGTCGACCCAGTTCCCCAAATTCTAGTTTGTCTCCTGAAATGGCCTGTACATGTAATATCAACTTATCTGATGTAAGTTTTTCCCATTCATTGTGAAATAGCCTCAATCGACCACCTACATTACTATTGTATTCAATGTTTACAAACAAATCTGAAAGACCTACCTCACCTGCGGTTGAGTTGGTCGTTGTACTGGCAGTACTTAGGTATGTTTCTGAAACTTGGACGCGTGTGCAGTCGTGTTTGTCACACCGAACGGTTTCCGTTGCATTGGCCTGGTGTTGTGGTTGCGAAAGCATTGTTTGTTTTTCATGTACTGTCCTCCGCCTAAAAAAGCATTTCCACCCATACCAGCACTTGCACTAGTTTTCCAGCCAGCAGCTTGAAAACAGTTGTTGAAGTTCATGTTATTGTATCCACCATGAGCTTGATGAGGATGATAATTTCCTCTCTGTGGTTGTGCAAAACGCATCACTCCAACAGTTGCTTTCTGCTCCTCCTGCAGCTCTTTAACTTGTTTACCAAGATCATCGCCAAAAAGCATTTACGTAACTTTGGTCAATGGTTTGCACAAGTGTGAATATTTCTGGTTCAGGTCTGGCTTTATGAGTTCCTTTCGGAGAAAATTCATTTCAAAATTAGCCGACGCTAACAGTGCAAGGCCATCCTCCTGCTCAGTTGTCAAACCGACTGATCCACGTGCTTGTGCTAAAGCTGTGATGCCTTTAACAAGGGGCTTTTGAATTCTCTGTAACTTCAAGTCCCTTAACCGTTATATTGTCCCAGATTTGTGGGTTGACTTTAGGTATCACCAGAACCTCACAGTTGCTTGGGCACTGGTACTTGTCGGCAGTGTTGGAGATTTGCTTATCTTCAAGTTTCTCCTTCATTAGAAAGGCCAAACTGTTTGGAATATCGTCATTGATTGGGCTTCCAACGCCTGACGGGACGGTGAATCTTGAAGCAAATCCTTGCTCTTTTTCCCCGGTGGTCGGTGCACCACCGTCTGGGGTTTCGGTATTGGTCACAAGGGATTGTGAGCCAAAATGATCACCCCCGGAGGTATCGGTGTCCTGCTGGGACTCCACGCTAGTATGAGCGTAGTTCTACGTAAAACTACCGTCACCATTCGGGCCGCCAATGCCAGAGCTTATACAATAGTTCCCATTATCATTTCCTGGAATTGCAAGGCGTTTGACGCCTGTTGATGCATAAACTGCTCCAATTTGTCAATTTTTGAAGCAAGGCCTTTGTCATCTTTGCCTTTAGATGGAGGTTTTTTCGTAGGGGTAGCGGAGGATGATTTCTTCGAAATCCCCTGATGAGTTTCAATGAATTCATCATTGCCCACGGCCATGGTGGTTTCGTCTGACACTGCATTGGGCTTAGTACATGCAAGAATGGATGATGCGTTTTCGATCTTGTATTTTTACTACTTTTTGACTTATTTTCAACACCGTCGACTGTTACAGCCGTATCCATGGTTTTCAAGTAATCGTTCGTAGACAATTAAACAAATTTATGGGTGAAATTCACCTCGTTGTCGGTTGATGTAAAAACTGTAAAAATGTGCTAAGCGGTTACCACTTTATATGCTGTAGCGAATATGAATGCACAAAATTTATTTTGCTTTGCTTGGATGACTGGATTACAAGGTGTGGCCCTTTACGTAACGCCTTTTTTTTTTTTTTTTTTTTTAAGGAGTGCCCCCTGAAAAGACAAGCATAATATCCCATAGGGATAGCTAAGAGCTTGTTTCAACAGACCATTCCACGTTAAAAAAATAAAAGAAAAAGAAAAAGAAAAAAACCAAGAAGAAAAGAAAGGAGATAATGGTTTTTGGACTATGCCTCACTCACTAGAAAGTGATGAGAGACACAACAACTAGCATCACCTGCAATCATAATTGCCGTAAAACAGGACGTTACTTAAGGTATTTATTTACTCTACATTTGAATGACTGCATGCCCTGGGTAGTAATGTCTGAGATAACCGATGATGGTAGGCTTTTCCAGATCTTCACAGCTGCAGGAAGAAAAGCCCTGTCAAAACTTCTAAGAGTTCTTGCTGCAGTCATACCCTGATTGTAGAGAATATCTGTTGAGTAGCAAAGATTGCCTGGTCAGTCGAGCTGCAGGTTGCCTTACAGGTGGGACTAGCGATTTCAGCAAGGTGGGGCACTTGATGCACTGCATCCTATATAAACAGGAGGCTGCTGCAACATTTCTTCGATGGGATAAACTGCTAAGATTATGCCTCAGTTGCTCTTCCGTGCTTAATCCTATCAGGCGACATGCTCTCCTTTGGATTTTATCAAGAGCCGAAAGGTGGACTGTGCTAGCTCCCATCCAGGCTAGAGGTGTGTACTCCATCTTGCTTCTGATGTACGTCTTGTAGATGGTAACAAGACCAGCCTTATCGAAGACTGGACCCAATCTGCGCAGCATTGAAGTACGCTGACCAGCAGTGCGAGTGATGTTCTTCAGATGTGTCTTCCATTCCAGTTTACGAGAGAAAGTAACTCCAAGAAGTTTCATCTTCGGCTTGTCACTGACAACCTGGCCTTGGAACATGAATATTGTGAATATTGTAGTGTCATCAGCATAGGCAAGAAGTTCTGAATGGCGGATCACATCATGTAGATCTTCGATGTAGATCAGGAACAGAGTAGGGCCAAGAATACTGCCCTGGGGAACACCGGCATTGATCTCATAGCAGGCTGACTTCTGCCCAGCAACCACTACCTCAAGATGTCTGTTAGATAAATAACTCTTCATCCAAGTAAGCAGTTGGCCAGTGATTCCAAATGAATTAAGTTTTTGAAAAAGCCCATGATGTCATACTCTGTCAAAGGCTCCTTTTATGTCCAGGGCGACCACTCGAGCTTCACCTCTCTCGTTTAAGGTGCTGGACAATCGATGAGACATAAAGGTGAGGAGATCAGGGGCAGAGTGGAGGCTTCTGGAGGCAAATTGGTTGTCTGATATGAGGTTGTTATGAAAGAGATGTTTCCATAGTTGATCATTTATAATGGTCTCCATCACCTTGCTAATGATAGTTAGGAGAGAGATTGGCCGGTAGTTTGATGGGCAAGATCGACTATTCTTCTTGTGCACAGGAACAACTGATGCAACTTTCCACTGGGAGGGGAAATAGCCTCTGCTGAAACTGAATCGGAAAAGTTTGGCAAGGGGAGCTGCAAGTTCTACAGCGCAGTTTTTCAGAACCTTGGCAGAGATACCATCTGGGCCTGATGCTTTGTTCGTGTCCAGCTTGTGCAACTTTCTTTTAATGTCCCGTGGCCTGAAATTCACATGGCTGAGGTGTTTGGCAGTACGGTCCTGGATATCAGGTGATGGATCATCTGCACAGTTGAGATTGCATTTCATCGAAAAAGCTTGAGCTAGTACCTCTGCTTTTTCTTGAGCAGTTGAGAAGAAGATTCCATTTTGTTGCAGGGATGGAATTTCTGTATGACCTCCAGTCCCAGAGAGTTGCCGAACTGTCCACCACCAATGATCAATACCATTGAATTCTTCAGTGCAGAATCACTGAGCTGAGTCGTGTCAATTTATAGAGTGTATGTTCCGATCCATCAAATCAGTTCAGGCCAATGCATTACTGCTGTGTGCTCATACGTTTTCAGATAGGCTTACCCCCATCCCCCCCCCCCCACCCCGAAATTCACTTTTCCCGGGAGGGGGACTGTTTTCTGTTAGAGAATTGTCACTTGTACTTTTAGAATTCTTATATGTACAATGTATGTAACCTTGATCAGCCTTGGCTACAGCCAGCCGCGACCTGCAAAATCCCAGTCCCCATCACTGAATTCTGCCAGCACACCCCTCATACATTGCAATTCCATGGTTAGTTTCGTTACACTCTTAGCTGCTTAGCACAGCTCTGTGGTCTCCAATATTAACATGAAAGCCTATCAAGTCTCCATTTTCGTACCATGGCTACATCTTGCCTAGACCTAATATACAACAAAATTACAAACTTCTAGACACATTTATTTGGTTGTTAGGATCAGTTTAATTTTGGTTAGTTACGTTACAAAAAAGGGACATGGAAAAAAATTGCATGTCTTTGAGCAAAAAGTTTCCTCAAACAGGGTACAGCTGAAACAAATTTTACTATTTCTATAACTACAAGGGTACTAGCAAGTGTTTTGGTAGGGACAAAAATAAAATAACTCTTATCAGTTCCAGGCATTGCCCCAAAATCATTGTTAGTTACGTTACAGTTAGTTACGTTACACTTTGTCCGTGACTAATATTATTTGTTATACACCCTTTGTACTTCACTCACAGCTCTAATCTGGTCTATATTAGTAACTAGTATGCAATACTACACTACAAATCAATTAAGCAAAAAACATCGGTGATGATGAGACAGAGTTCCTTTTATTTGGGTCACGTCAACAGTTAACTAAGGTTTCAGTGCCATACATCTCCATCGGTGATGCTCGGATAGCTCCCTCGCTGAAAGCTCGGAACTTGGGGGTTATTTTTGATTCATCGATGACACTTCAGCCACACATCAACAATATTGTTCATTTATCATCATATCACATCAGGAATATAGGTAAGATTCGCAAGTACTTGGACAAAAGTGCCACTGAAAAGGTCATTCACGCATTTGTTACTTCTCGTCTTGACAACGGCAATGCTCTTCTCTACAGTCTTCCTAACAACCAGATTTCCCGACTTCAACGGCTCCAAAATACTGCTGCCCGCATTGTGACACTGTCTAGAAAATCCTGTTCTATCACCCCCATTCTGAAACAACTACACTGGCTCCCTATCTCTCAACGAATCATCTTCAAGCTCATTGTCCACAAAGCTCTTAATGGCAAGGCTCCCCACTATATTTCTGAACTGCTTCAAGTTTACACTCCATCAAGGAATCTTCGATCAAGTTCTATGCTTCTCCTCATTGAACCCAAGTCTCGACACACATGGGGTGACAGGTCTTTTTCTTAAGCCGCGCCACGCATCTGGAACTCTCTACTAAGCTTGGGCGATATCGATTTATTTTATTCACGATATATCGCCGACAATATATCGCGATATTCGATATAATCGCGATTAATTAATTTTGACATCATCAGTCTTCTAATGACCTGTTCTTCTGGTTTAACTCCAAACCTATGGGGTGCAAGATGTCTCAGCTAAGAAATACATCGCGATATTGCGATACTTAATCGATATTGCGATTTATCGCGATATATCAATATTTCGATTAAAACCAAATCGATCCGATATCGAAATCGTTTCCAAATTAGTATCGCGATATTCGATAATATCGTGTTGATGTTATACAATGGATGGGATCCCATTCACTCAAGTTAAACAATGACAAGTCTGAAATGATTTTACTTGGTTCTGTAGCTCATCTGGCTAAGGTCAAAGTCTCTCAATCAACATTGATAATTGTTAAATTAAGCCTTCTGTAGTCTGTAAAGTCTAGGTGTTAAATTTGACTCTGCTATGTCTATGTCTAACCAGGTTTCTAACATACGTAAATCAGTTTGGTATCAATTAAGAAATCTTGGCTTCGTCCGTAAATATTTCACTCGTTCTACCACAGAAAAGATTGTTCATGCTCTGATTTCTTCTCGGTTTGATTATTGTAATTCTCTCTTCTGTCTTCTACAACAGAATCAAATCTCTCATTTGCAACGACTGCAAAACACTGCAGCTCGGCTGGTCACTTTGTCATCCAGGAGAACCCATATCACTCCGGTTTTGAATGCTCTTCACTGGCTCCCTGTTCAATATTGCATTCAATACAAATTACTTCTGCTTGTTTTTTATTCTTTACATGGTTCTGCTCCTCAGTATAATTGTCAATTAATTACCCGTTACAATCCTTCCAGATGTCTTAGATAATCCACTTCTTCGTTACTGGTTGTTCCCTAAACCCACAACAATTGGGGTGACAGGGCTTTTTCTCATGCTGGTCCTTTACTTTGGAATAATCTGCTATTCATAAGTTCAAAGAGGCCCTCAAAACCCAGGTGCTTTTCATTAATTTTATGTTTCTTCCTTGCGCCATGAGCATCACTTGTGGTGGATACCGGCGCACTCTAAGTGTTCTTACTATTATTATTATTAATTCAACTTCCGACTTTCAGGATGTTGCCCTGATTCGTAGGTCAAATAATCTCTCTCCCCGTTATATAACTAGACTAATGACCAGGTAGTGCCAGATTAGAACTGCTGAATCAGTCGATGAAGAAGATGCAACAGAACTAGATGATCAATGTAAATCTGAATTAATATTTTGCTAAGATAACTCTAGTTTCTTAAATATGCGTCACGCTCTTGCCACCCTAATGTCAAAATCATGTGTTGCGATGCAAGCGCAACTGGGTTTAAGGGGCAGTTGTATGAAATTTTATTTGCACTAAATTCCTTTCCGTCTTTATTAAGACTCTGAGGTCAAGGTATTTACCAACAGCCATCCTGCACAGTAAAAGTTGGTAGAGGGCAAGCAACACCTAACAAATCCTCTTGCATACACAATTTTGTTCGATTGGATGTCCAATGGATCCCGAGTAATGACAATGAGCAGGCTGATTTTATCAGTAGACTACACTGACGACTGGAAGATTTCACAAAAGGTTTTCAGTACAATAAGTGACACTTGGGGTCCCTAACACAGCATTGTTTGTTTTTCTTGTTTCCATGTCCCCTGACTGGCACCCCCGAACAAAGATATTGACAAAATAGGGACACCGCCAATATAGGGCTAGATAGCTCAGTTGGTAGAGCGCCGGCACGTTAATCCGGAGGTCGTTGGTTCGAATCCCACTCTAGTCAATTCTTTGTTCAACCCCAAAAAGCAGTCGTTAATTTGTTAAGAATTTCATCCATTTCTTCGGAAAAGTTAAAAACAGCATGACCAGGAGGTCTGTAAATTAAACCTATGATGATATTTTTCTTTGTATTTGTACCGATTTCTAAAAAAAATGGATTCAACATGTTCAAAACATCCTGAAGCACTCATAATGTCGGGCCATATGGTGTGCACTGCAATGAGTCTTTTACATGACACCACCGCCATTTTGCATAGGTCTATTTTTGTACTCACATTTATATCCAGGAATGGATAACATAGAATGCGGGGTGCTTTTGAGCCATGTTTCAGTAAGACCGATAATGTGGAACTTATGTTGTATTTCGTTTAGAGTAACAGTGAGATCTTCAAAATTTTTGTTTACACTTCTGATATTGGCGTTGAAGATTGAAAATGAGTCATTTTCTAATTCCTTTGATTTGTCTCGGAGTTGTCTTTCTGAAAGGTATTGAGCACCACAAGAATTAAATAAAAGCTGACTAGGATCCGTTGAATTCAGAATTGTCGGGTTAAAAACACAATCATTGAAACGAAGAGTAGTGTCATTCAATGGTTCAGAGCTACTGTCGTCAATAGTGCTATCGTTATCACTCATTGTGTGAAATGAATTCAAATTGGTGACGATGGACAAGCAGACTGATTAAGTACAATGGGGTGATTACATGTATCAAGCTAAGAATAAGAAAATGCACTGTGTACAGACTGATGAATGCAAAGGGAACAAAATGGCACCACAATATAAAGCAACATGTGGTAACTTGATTTACAAGAAAATAACACAACTACATTCCAATAAGATTGATTTGTGAAATATACAACTAAATTTAAAGAAATCTTATGATAGGCCTAACACTCAGAAGAAAAAAACACTCAGCTGACGCTAGTAGCAATATGTAGATAACAAGCTAGGAGATTGGGGTTGCTTCCCCAAGCCGAAAGATCTTGAATGGACTGCTTTTCAGTTTGTATGAGATTACCGCTGGAACGGACATGGGGATGTAGGCAAACTGGACCCTTGAGTCATCACGAATGGATTTGAGATTCTGCCTGCCCGGATCCTTGAGGTGACGTCATCGGTGATGTAAATGTTAGCTCCTCTGTAGGGATTGTTCTTCAGGGTTCGGGCGACGTTTTTGGGAATGAACTTTCTGTCCGTATATCTGAGTAGCTTGACGTGAATGAGACGTGGGTGAGTCTGACCACCGGACCCGGGGCGAGGTGGTTGGTTTCCCGGAGTGTGGTGGGCCCGTGCGATTTCAACATCTTCACCTCCCTCCAGCTTCATGTGGAAAGCTAGAACGCCCGCCACAAACTCCTCACAGGACTTTTGATCTTTCTCAGAGCCTTCTGGGACACCATGGATGACAATGTTATTTCTCCTGTTCCGGTTTTGGAGATCATCTAGCTGGTTACTTAGCTTGTGCATATCACTATGGTGACCGTCGAACCTGCTGTTAGCGGCTGCTATATGATTCATATGTTGCTTCTCAAGCATTTCCAGAGATGTTTTCAGGTCGTTAATGTCCTTGATGTTGGTACTAACACGATGATCCGTATCCTGGAGGTTGATTTCAAGGGTGGACAGTCTATAGCTCCCATGGTTTCCAGAGTAGCGAGAATTTTGTCCAGCTTGGTGTTCACAATGGCCAATGAACCATGACAAGACTGGCAGCCATCTTGCACCCCAATAGGCTCCTTGGGGGATTTGGTCGGAGACGGGTCCCGTTTCCCTCGTTTTTTGCTACCTCTTGAAGTTTTACTCTTATCAGGTGAATCGGCCATGGTCAGCAAGGTTGTCAGGTTAGAAGTTGGCAAACAACTAGTGAAATTTTTACGGTAATAGGCTTAATAATGATGACTTTTGGAGAGCGCAGAAGGGCCCGTGCGTCACTGTTGAATGCACATGTATGTAATGTACAGCAAAAAAAAAAAAAAATATGAAGGTCTTGTCTGAATGCCTTGACCAAACTGTTTCATTAAAGGAACACGTTGCCTTGGATCGGACGAGTTGGTCTTTGAAAAGCGTTTGTAACCGTTTGTTATAAAATGCATGGGTAGAAAGATGTTTTAAAAGTAGAATACAATGATCCACACACATTTGCCTCGAAATTGCGTGGTTTTCCTTTTACTTTGCGAACTAACAAGGTCGGCCATTTATGGGAGTCAAAAATCTGACTCCCATAAATGGCTGACCGTGTTTGTCGACGAGGTAAAAGGAAAACCACTCATTTTCGAGTGATACTTGTGTGGATCATTATATTATACTTTTAAAATATATTTCTAATCATATGCATTATATAACAAACGGTTACAAATGCTTTTCAAAGACCAACTCGACCGATCCAAGGCAACGTGTTCCTTTAATGTTTTGTGTATTTCAGCACCCAAAAAATAAATGGATATTTGACATTCATGGCGGCCATCTTGAGAAACCCAAACACTAAAGATGTTACTTTTTTTGTAACAAGTGAAAGCCATCTTAAAAAAAAAAATACAGGATTAAAATTGTGGGTGTTTAATAATCATATTTTAGTTATGAAACGGATATTTAAAATAGGCCTACCTCTCAATTGCATCGCTTGCTTCAAAGGAGAAGAAATGGTCTCAGCAACATTTTTCGCTGGCCATTTTGCTGTAGTAAATTTCTCTGTAGTGCATCTGACCATGGAGGTAGTCCATGATCTGACTAAGGCGCCTTGTCAAAACCTCCAAGCCCTTCCATTCCGCGTGCATTCTGCGGGAGTCCGCGGATGTTTGTAACAAAAGAACCCGTAGCAACCGGGCATGTCCACGGCCACGACGGCTCATTTACATGTCAATAAACATGAATATACCAGGGGCTCCGCGGAGCGACCGGTCGGCCATTGTAAGGTCCAGCTTATGAGCTGACCGGCGGAACCGCGCAGGAACGTAGGTGGTTAACAATGGTTTTACCTTTGCAGATTAAAAAGCAAAGTAAGGGTGGATGTGTAACTAAAAGCCATTTCCTCCAATGTGTGACTTTTAAGACTTGGTTGGGCCTACATAACCAAAACATGAATTTTAAAAATGGTTGTCTTTATTCCCGGCTTCGACTGACAAAAGTTCCAGGCTACGTGCAAACTCCGTTCCAAGTGGGTCAGAGTATCCAGGGGACAATTTTAACTGTTCGTTCTTACTTTCCAAGCGGAAAACATTAGTTTCTTATTTATAAAATCCCTAGTCACCGTCACCAATAAACAAATATACACACCTGTGCGAGTGTGTCGCCATGTCAAAACAACCAGATAGTCTGGTTTGTCCAATGTCTGAGGGGGAGGAAGCCACAGTTTCAGAGACCGGTGTTTTTATTGGCTGTTGAATTTCCATATAGCGCGTAACGAATGTTTTCATTGTTCGATTTTGCCCTACTGCCAGAGCAGCATATTGTATTCAACATCATGGAAGAAAACGTTTAGTAGTCGCAGCGGCGGTGATTTCTTATTAATTTAGCATTGTTTTTCTTGCGGGAAAATTGATTAAATGTGAATGGTTTCAAGTTAAAAATCGATATTTTTGTATTAAGCATAAATGTTGCAAATTATGCTTCGCAAATTGGATCGCAACATTTGCGATGCACTTTTTACAATTGCATAGCAAATCATCAAAATTGCATCACAAATTGCGATGTGATACAGGCGAAATCGTTCCCTGATTATCGCATGCGCTGGATGGTGTAATTGTCTTGTCGGTGCGGCCTGGCCGCTTCCAGGAGGATGGTATTCGTGAGTAGAAAATGTATTGTTCTGGAAGAGCACGGCCGGTCCGCGTCCAAGCCGCTGATATTCATGACCTGAAAATACAACTTGTTTATTCATGAGACTTATTGTTATACTAACAATAGCGCCCGGCAAGGATAGCTCATTAACTTCGCCGCGCTTCAACGCACATGGCCGTTCTTCAGCGGACTGTCCGAGGTCCTTAGCAACAGCGGTATTTGCTGTCCAGTCCGCAGACTGTCAGCGGAGGAACGCCCGGGAGGTTTTGACAAGGCGCCTAAGTTGTGTTAACAGAGCTAATGGTCTGCGTTCAGACCACCAAGTATTTAACAGAACTTTGTCACATCCTGCGCTCTCTGTAACCGCAAAACCACAACAAACATTTACCGCCAATACGATCGCGCACGCGTTTCCATGCATTTTTCATGTTATAGTCCACATACTGATATGAATAAAAGTTTTCCTTTTTACGGCAGCATTTTATGCAGCCTTAAACGATTTATATATTAGGCCTATAAGAATATACTTTTCTCTGATTTCATATGGGGGGGCAAGGGTTCTGAGTGGGGGGGGGGCGCCCCCCCCCCCCCCTCTAGTTACGCCACTGTGGTGACGTCATCCATTTTTGAGTTATGAACATTCAAAGTTTATTATTTCAACCTGAGAAATTCTCAGTGGTTGAATCTTTTCCAAACCCTGTCAGCAGTGACCACCATGCAGTTCACTTTTCATTCAGTGCACTCAGAGCTCCCCCTCAACCAGCTGTTGTACGCTCATTTCTACAGTACAGAAAAGCTGACATGTCACATCTGGAGACGTTGTTGCACCTTGCACCATGGACAGCATTCATGGATACTAACAATCCTGATGCATCTTGGGAAGGCTTTATGGACATTTTTGAAGCAGCCATCCATGATAGCATTCCGCGGAAACAATGCCGTCGAAATAAAATCTCTCCCTGGATTTCCCCTGAACTAAAAAAGCTCATCCTTCTCAAACGTAAGCTGTTCATTAAAGCAAAACGCTCTGGCAACAGCTCTGATTGGACTTCCTACAAACGTGTTAGAAACAAAGTGAAAAGTCTAACTAAAACATTGTACATGAAGTATATCAACGGTCTGTTCTCTTCGCCTGATAACAAACGCAGTTTTTGGTGTTTCGTTAGAGACCAGAGAAAATCCAAGTGTCCTCCAGCTTTCCACGATTCAGACAACTTGCTAAACAAACCCCTCGACATTGCTGAAGCGTTCAACACGTTTTTCTCATCGGTTCATTCACCTGCTGTATGTGGTTCAGAGACTCCTCCACCCTGCTCCCTTCCAATCCCCGAGTTGTCATCAGTCAGTGTTAACCTGAATTGGCTAACAAAATCCCTTAAGAATCTCAATGCCCACAAGGCACCTGGCCCGGATGGTATTTCTCCAACTATTCTCCGAGCTACAGCTTCTTACATTGCTCCACCCCTAATGCTTCTCATGAATTCTTCCCTCTCCAATGGTGTTCTCCCAATGGCCTGGAAATTGTTCAACATCGCTCCAGTATTCAAATCGGGCTCTCGCACAGATGTTAAGAATTATCGTCCAATTGCACTTACATCAGTCATTTGCAAGGTGATGGAACGAGCTGTCGCAGATAACATTAACGACCACATTTCGTTATTTGGATTAGTGGATGATCAATAACATGGCTTTACTGCACGCCGATCTTGTGTTACCCAATTAACAAATGCAATCCAAGACTGGTCTTCCATAATGGACAAGCCTCGCCCACCACGCATTGATGCTGTATTCCTTGACTTCAGCAAGGCCTTCGACACTATGCCACATCATCTTCTACTTAAAAAACTTTCGCGCAATTTCAACATTCAAGGACAAACTTGGGCATGGCTGAAATCATTCCTTATTGGCCGTCAAAATCGCGTGATGTACCGGGGTGCTTTGTCATCTTGGGCACCTGTCACCTCTGGTGTTCCTCAAGGAAGTGTCCTTGGCCCATTACTCTTCAACCTCTTTATCAGTGACATCTCCTGTAATGTTTCAACTAACTGCCTCTTATTTGCTGACGATACATTGTTGTACCATCCCATCTTCTCCACCCACGATGAAATCACGCTTCAATCTGATATCAACGCCATTGGTCGATGGAGCGAATCTAATGGCATGAAAATCAACATTGTCAAAGGTCATGCACATGACACGATCCAAAAAAACACTTACTCTACCTCACTACACACTGCATGGTTCAGAGCTTGCAGTCACATCAACCTACAAATATCTTGGAGTGATCATCAACAACACCCTCACCTGGAACGACCACATTGATGCTGTTGTCAAAAAAGCAAACAAAACTCTTGGTTTTATATGGCATGTCGCAGGGGGATCATCCACAAAGGCACTACTATCACTTTACCGTTCCTTAGTTCTTCCAGTGCTAGAATATGGTCTGCCTGCCTGGTCCCCTTACACAGCAACTATGTCGTCCCAATTGGAAAGAGTGCAAAGGAGAGCTACCAGGATGTGTCTCAAGCAACAAAGAGGTGTCATGTCATATGATAATAGACTCAAATCACTGAACCTGCTAAGCTTAGATGCCCGGAGAAACAGACTAACTGTTCTATTTACCATGAAATGTTTATTTGGACAAGTCAAATGCTCCGCAGTTACTTCCCTCACCCAAATCAATACCCGTCACTTGGACACTCTGACCTTCAACCATCACTTTGCCAGAACTCATTGCCTGAAGAATTCTCTAATTCATTCTTTCCCTCATATCTGGAGTAGCTTGCCAACCGCCGTTAAGAACTCGGTCATTCTTGACTCTTGGAGGGGTTTTAACAACCAACTGTCTAGTTATTTCAATAATGATGTTTAATGCTAATCCTTTTTATTGTATTGGATTGTATTTGATTTGATCTGTTTTGACTTGATTTGATCTGTATTGATTTTTTTTCCCACTTAATGGTTATTTATTTATCTATTTTTTAAATTATCTTTTGTTTATTTATTTATTTAACTATTCCTTTATTTATTTATTGATTTACTCAATTACTTTTTCATTTATTTATTTATTTATTTACTTATTTCATTCTATTTTTAATTAATTAATTCTTTCTTTCTCTCCCCCTCTCCCTCCCTCCCTCCTTCCTCCCTTCCTTCCTCCCTTCCTTTATTTCTTTATCTACCTATCTATCTATCTATCTATTCATTCATTCATGTATTAATGTAAGTATTTATTATTTATCTATTCTGTTTTTCTTTTTAAATAACTTGTTTAAATAGCTTCAATTGTTGTCAAGTTTGTTAGCAGCTCTTAATCTATCAAATATCTATCTAGTGCTTCAAATTTTTTATTAGTTTTACTCAAAGTATATATTTATATTTGTTTATTTTATAGTATCTAAGTGTTTATCATAGTGATTTTTTTTATTTATACTCTATTCGAGGATTGGATAAGCAGGCTTTTGAGTCATAGTGTAGTAGTACGCTTTTGTTTATCCTGGCCGTCTTAGAATGGATTGTTGTCCCTTCCTCTTCCTTCCTCCACATCACGTACCTGTCCTGTACCCTTTTGTCTAATCCCGCTCCTCTAGTTACCCTGTATTTAAGTTACCTTTTTTGAAGTCTTATTATCCTTTGTTTTACTTGTATGTATTTGTTTTTGACACTGGCCGAATAAATAATAATAATAATAATAATAATAATTTCAAAAAATCATTACTTTTGATCTACATGAGGGATTCTTACAATCAATACATCATCGGAATTGTCATTCAAAAACTCCCTCAACGTCTCACATACATGACCCCATTTTGACCTTTTTTTTTGGTTCAAAAGAGAGGTTGAAAATTTCAAAATTCATGTGTATAAATCCCCCATGGTATGCATGAGTCATGCTTCAGTGATCATCCAAAGAGCGCGAAAAAGTTTTGTGTACAATAGTCTTCGTTCAAGGCATTTTCAACATACCCTTTTGGTTAGTCTCTTCTACAGTCATCAATCTTTCATAAGTTAGTGTTTCCTCAACCACACAAGCTATTTTGACAATCTATACATCATATGAAAGGGCTTTACGCACTTGTTTTATATCATCAACCTCTCCCCATTACTCGTACCAAGAAAGGTTTTATGCTAATAATTGTTTTGAGTAATTACCATTAGTGCCACTGCCTTTAAAACATCTAAAAAATATACTTTTAGTAGATGTCTGTGTCAGAGTTTATGATAAATGTTTCATTATGGTATACATAGTTTCCTTCTTACTTAGCAACATATCTGTGGACGCTTAGATTGATGAAGTCATCAAGTGTCACTAGGTATGCTTTAAAGGTGTACTTTTCAAAGTTGTGTGTCTGCCAAACCGAAAGCTTGACCGAGGTGAAACTTGGTGCATTGTTAGTCAAGTACAATACCTGCTTGAGATTGTAGTGACGTCATAATGACGTCATCATGTTGTTTTGTTGACAATTTTTGTAAATTTGGCCATATCTTGAGAACATAATAATAATAACAATAATAATAACCGTTTTTATAACGCGCCTTTTGCCAAAGGATACACAGCTCCAGGTATTATTACTTTAAGGAGTGGGGCGAATTTTGAGATATAAGACCTAATCCTTAAAGGAACACGCTGCCTGGGATCGGTCCAGTTGGTCTATAAAAAAGCATTTGTAACCGTATGTTATAAAATGCATTGATAAGAAAGATGTTTTAAAAGTAGAAAACAATAATCCACACAAATTTGCCTCGAAATGGCGTGGTTTTCCTTTTACTTTGCGAACTAACACGGTCGGCCATTTATGGCCATAAATGGCCGATCGTACCAGTCGACGAGGTAAAAGGAAAACCGTGCAATTTCAAGGCATGTTTATGTGAATCATTGTATCCTACTTTTACAACGTCTTTCTAACCATATGAATTTTATAACAAATGGTTACAAACGCTTTTCAAAGACCAACTCGACCGATCCAAGGCAACATGTTCTTTTAAGCACCATGTAATGGTTTACAAGGTGCTGTGGCGCAAGATGCTGCCAATCCAGCCAGGAACACCGGGGCGAACCCCTTCTCTTTTCGTTAAGTGCACTGGGTTCTTTTACGCGTTTACACAACACATGGGACCAACGGCTTTACGTCCCATCCGAAGGACGAAGCAATGGTTATGTGTCTTGCTTAAGGACACAAGTGTCACGGCTGGGGATTCGAACCGACACTCTGCTGATCAGAAACACCAGAGTTTGAATTCGGTGCTCTTAACCGCTCGGCCACGACACTCCCAAAGCAACTACAACACATACAATTGTTACTTTTTCACCATGCTTGTACTCCCGGAAGCCGAACACCTGGTTTTTGTAGTTGACAAAAACTCAATGTCTAGTTATGCTCTACTCTTAAACGAGATGTAGAGAAATCTTTCTGAACGCACTAAAAAAATGGCCAACCTTGCCAAAAATGGCGTTCCAGAAAATTTGATCATGAAACATTGAAGATGGAAGACCACAGCCGCAAAAAAATAGATTAAAATGTGAAATATGATCTAGAGCAAAGACTTTCAGTATCCAAAACAATGCTGTCCTAATTTAGAAATGACTTGGACAATGTATACTGTTTACCTAAAGTGTATATTGGCTTTAAACGCTGAGAAAAACATCCTTTCAAAAGTCACACGTAAACACACAAACGATCTCAACAAATTTAAGGTTTCAAGTTTGATTATAATTGAGTTACTGAACATAAAGTCAAAACATGCCCAGCACCATTCAGAGACATGCAAGTATTTACAATTTAAATTAAATGGTTCTCTATGCAATTTATATGGCTCACCTTTGGAGGTTGGTCCCTGGCCCACATTGAATATGTTTTCCAATCGGATGACAATCTAAAACGACCTCTGTGTTCTCCAAGACCATAGATGAATTGTGTTGAAAGGCTGGTTGATATCTGGAGGAACTGATCCGAAAAGATGAGTGTACTTACAGAACTGTTAAATCTGTGAGGTTAAAGCAAACATTGCAATCATGAATCTTTCAAAAGTTTTCTCTATAACTTGATATTGATTCATTTTAGTAAAATGTGTTCATTTTAAAATGCAATGAAAGTTGCATAATAGACACAATTAATCTATAACAAGAGAGTGGGTTGTAATAATAATAATAATAATAACAATAATAATAACGAGGTCTTATAGAGCGTCAAATCCACAAAAGTATTCAGGGCGCTATTACAGAGAAAATTCTAACAAAAATAACAAAGAACAGATTAAATACAAAAGAATGGATCTATTGACATGAGGTGTGTTTTGAGTGAATGGAGAGTATTTTGTTGTTAAGGTGACCACACAAGCAGCAGTGTTTTGTATGCGTTGAAGGCGGGATAGCTGAAAATCTGGAAGCCCAAACAAAAGAGAATTTCCCATATCAAGACGAGATGTAACAAAGGAGTGGACAATCTTTTCTGTGGAAGCACAATCAAGATGTTTTCGAAACCTTCCTATGTTGCGGATGTGAAATGAAGCAGAACGAACTGTGTTAGAAATGTGGTTCTTGAACGTCATCGATGAATCAAAGATGACACCCAGATTGCGAACTTGGCTGACTGGCTTTATGTGAGAATCCCCAACAGTAATAAAGGGAATAGAGATCTTCGAAAGTTGCTGTGGAGAACCAATCAACATGAACTCGGACTTACTGTCATTAATTTTCAGGAAGTTGACGTTCATCCACTGACGAATTTCATGAACACAAGCTTCGATGCGATTGATGCAGGACTGGGTATGTTGTTGTGAGGGATTAAAAGACACCTTTGTGTGTCATCAGCGTAAGTGTGATATTGAAGGTTGTGACGCTGAATGATTTCTTGAAGAGGGAATGTCATCAGCGTAAGTGTGATATTGAAGGTTGTGACGCTGAATGATTTCTTGAAGAGGGAATGTCATCAGCGTAAGTGTGATATTGAAGGTTGTGACGCTGAATGATTTCTTGAAGAGGGAATGTCATCAGCGTAAGTGTGATATTGAAGGTTGTGACGCTGAATGATTTCTTGAAGAGGGAATGTCATCAGCGTAAGTGTGATATTGAAGGTTGTGACGCTGAATGATTTCTTGAAGAGGGAATGTCATCAGCGTAAGTGTGATATTGAAGGTTGTGACGCTGAATGATTTCTTGAAGAGGGAATGTCATCAGCGTAAGTGTGATATTGAAGGTTGTGACGCTGAATGATTTCTTGAAGAGGGAATGTCATCAGCGTAAGTGTGATATTGAAGGTTGTGACGCTGAATGATTTCTTGAAGAGGGAATGTCATCAGCGTAAGTGTGATATTGAAGGTTGTGACGCTGAATGATTTCTTGAAGAGGGAATGTCATCAGCGTAAGTGTGATATTGAAGGTTGTGACGCTGAATGATTTCTTGAAGAGGGAATGTGTACATTAGAGAACAACTGCGGGCCGAGAACAGAACCCTGAGGAACAAAGAAATCAAGTTGGACAGATTCTGAGGCAGACAAGAGCAAAGGATAGAGTGGTCCACGGTGTCAAAAGCTGAGCTCAAATCAAGGAAAATGAGAGCTGTAATTTTTTATTGATCAAGCCCAGAAAGAATGTCTTTGTGTTCGGTGCTGTAATTTGGTCTGTAGGCAGATTGAAATGAATCAGTGAGATTATTGACCCGCATAAATACCTGTAATCTAGATGACACTATTCGTTCAATACTTTTACCTAGAAAACTCATATTGGAAATGGATCTGTAATTGCTGAAAACTTCCTTATCCAAGCTACTTTTCTCAAAGAGAGGGCGAATGTAAGAGGTTTTAAGGCAAGTGGGGAAAACACCGGTGTTGAGAAATTTGTTGACAAAATGAGTAATTAAAGGAACTAGAACATCACAGCAATCCTTAATAAGAAAGTGGGAACTGGGTCAAGCTCACAGGATTTGGATGGAGATTTGGCAAGCAATTTCTTGATTTCTGTCAGTTGATTGTCTTGCAGGAACTCAACTGCTGTTCTTTGCCTTGGACCATGTGAACTACTCACGGAGGTTGCCTGCTGTGCGCATCAGAGATGAAGTCCTTGCTCTATCAATGATGAGTTTGAGAAGTTTTTCACTTGGTCCTTTCCAAGACCACTAACAATTATTTCTCTGTGATCCCTTTGATCAAGCTCATGAGCAGGAGAACAAGATTGTGAAAGATTCAGGTGGAGCGTTTGGGCTCACAGAAAACCTGTTGTTTTTATGAGTGATAGATGCTTTCATGACAAGACACTTGCTGCTGAAGCAACTTCAAAAAAATGTTGTGCCTTCTCGAAAATGTGAGAGATATCCCAGTGATAGAAAGTTGAATATCTAAGAAATTACATTTTCAAAAACAAAATCACGTTTGGTACTATTAATATGTCCAACTACTTTTAAGTCACATATGGCAACCACCCTGAGCTTTTAATGACTCCCATGAAATTTTTTCATATTTGGCAGCCATTCTAAAATTTTCTGATTTACATTAAAAAAATTAAAAATTACGGAGGGCACCTCAGCTAATATTAATTGATAGACCCTCAGAAAGCCCTGTGCCGAAATGGTGCTTTTGTCCGCCATGTAACGGTAATTTCGCTACCACACCTGACTATTTACAGACAACCAAGCACACAAACAAACAAACAAACAAACACAAACAAACAAGTGACAAAAAAACAAAAACAAAAACACAAACAAACTAGACAATATTACAAACACGAAGCTGTTCCGTGTTGTTTCGCTTGGATTATGTGCTTAATTGCCCAAGGAATCTGTAACTGAAAAAAGGTTTCAAAAAAGTTGTGTAGCTCCTGATATAAGGTCACACTTCCCGGTTGACCCGTAAGTAAATGTCAACATGGGCCCACAGCTACCAAAGACTAATCTGCAATGCCAAGGAGTCTATAACTGAACAAGTAAAAAAATCGGTTGTGTAGATCTTGATATATAGTCCCACTTCCGGTTGGCGTATTTTTTTTTCCTAGGACGAACGTGGGCAATTAACATAAAATGGGCGTGTTTTTGCCCGAAAAACACTTTAGCGCACGCAGGAAGTAGGGGTCAACTTGAGGTCACAGTTTGTTCAAATTAATCTCCAACCCCCAAGGAGTCTTTAACAACAAACAGTTGAAAAATCGGCCGTGAAGTTCTTGAGATATGGTGCTGCAATGATTTTCTAATTTAATATGCTAATGAGGGTCACGTGGTTAGTTAATTGCGAATTAAATCATTTTTTTTTAAACAATGAGAAAGACACGACATCGTCTTAGAATCTCCTCAATAAAGTCCTTAGTCCAAACATGTACACAATGTATCGCAATAACCACAGAGAAGATTTAACATTGTAATGAAAGTGACTGCACCTAGTTTATGAAGTACTACGTTGTACCCATGACGTCAAGCAAGATTTTAATTTATTAATTAATTTTAGACGTACATGTACCTTGATTGTTTTTATGGACTGAAACAAATCTTATTAGAATCAGTATATTTTTCAACACATATTATGATATTTAGGAAACTAACAGACAAATTATATTGAAGTTATTATGTTTTTGACCAGTTAAAAGCTTATATATTTGAAGAGCCATTGTGTTTGTACAAAGACACAAAACGTGCAATACATGACGTCATGGTGACTTTTATGTCCAGAATTTTATGTCAGAAATCACATTAACAGGACCTGACTAGATAGCTGAAACAATTTTCAAGATCGGCGGTGTACTTTTTGAGTTATGGTGTTGGCATAGATACTTACAGTGATGAAAAAAGTGAATGTTGTGCCAATTTAGGCCAAAATGTGTGGAATGACAATACTTTAGAAAATTTTCAAAAAATCTTTTGACATGCAAGTTGCAGAGATCCCAAGATTCTTTTTTCATTTGTCATTAGATGAAAACTGTTCCAATACCCAGTTGCCATAAAAAAAAATTTTGTTGTTGGCGCGCGAAGTTACGTAGGTGCGAAAATGCAATATATTGGTAAAATTTGAACTTTGACCTCTATTATCTCTCTGCACCAACGAAATCCCATGCACTTTGCACTTAGGGATGTTTTAGGGATGCAAGCTCTTTCATTTGAACTTGTTCAATTCATGGGATCTTATAGGCGCGCTGAGTTATGAGGCGTTGAAAATGGCACGAGGGCACTGTTCGTCAAAGGTTCAGGTGCGCGTAACATGATGCGCCAACGAGATCCCAATTTTTTTTTTTTACTTTTGTTATGAGCCCAACTGGAGGTTTCAAAAAGTGTTTTACTTTTGTTGGGATGACCTTGGTGCACATTTTTGTGTTTACAGGGAATGTACTATTCGTTTCTCGAGGGCTTTTAGGCCGAAACTTTGATAACTGGTAACTCCAAAACCAAAAGCGTCAGCAACCTAAAATTTTGGATTTATTCGTTTGGTATGATGATGTATCACTCTAATTTTTTAGAAGAAGATCTGAGAACCCATGAATCACCACTTGGTACACTCTCTTAATAACCCAAACAAAATTGAAAATCGGTTGTGTAGTTCTTAAAATAAGGTCCCACTTCCGATTGACCCGTAAGAAGAGGTCAAAATGGGGTCACGGTTTTTCCCCAACAAAATTTAATGCCTAAGAGGTCCATAACTGAAGAAAATTTTTAAATCGGTTGTGTAACTCTTGAGATATGGTCCAACTTCTGATTGACCCGGAAGTAGAGGTCAAATCGGGGTCACGGTTACCCAATGCAAATCTATCATGCCTAAGGAGTCTAGGAGTAATTTTCCAATAAAATTTTTAAATTTAATTTAAAGGCAGTGGACACTATTGGTAATTAATCAAAATAATTATTAGCAAAAAATCTCACTTGGTAACGAGTAATGGAGAGAGGTTGATTGTATAAAACATTGTCAGTAACAGCTCCCTCTGAAGTGGCGTAGTTTTTGAGAAAGAAGTAATTTTCCACGAATTTGATTTCGAGACTTTAGGTTTAGAACTTGAGGTCTCAAAATCAAGCATCTGAAAGCACACAACTTCTTGTGACAAGGGTGTTTTTTCTTCTATTATTACCTAGCAACTTCGATGACTAATTGAGCTCAAATCTTCACAGTTTTTTGTTATTTTGTGCAAATGATGAGACACCAAGTTTGAAGATTGGTCTTGGATAGTTATCAAAAGGTGTCAAGTGTCTTTAAAGGAAGAGAAAGGGAGTTGTCCAGGAAGCAATTAAAGAGTTCTTACACATTGAGCTGTGTCGGAGATGTTCTCCCAACCCAAGTAGAAAGATACCCTGCCATGCTCTGCCCCAAAAGTGCAACAGACAAATCAGTTACCAATCAGGCGGTAGCTCTCCACCCAAACGAGCCTGCATCTTTGGCCTGGGACTGCTCGTACATTGTAGTATTCCTCGGGTCGGAGGTACAACTTGGGTTCGGGATAAGGGAAACCTTCACCCCAGTGGTTGGACTTCTCCTTGGACTTCCAAACTTGAACGAGTCTCGCATGAAACCAACCACACTATCAACAGCTCTCTATCGCTCGTTACCAAGTACATTTTTTTGCAATTATTTTGAGTAATTATCAATAGTGTCCAGTGCCTTTTAGTTAGTTTATAGTAGGAATAGCTTCATCTTCATCATCCGTGGAATTCTTTGTTGAATTTAGGAACATTACAACTTAATCTAGAAAGTCTTGACAACTAATTTTACTCACAAAACTGTGCTATCTTTTGCACGTGTAACCAGTATTCCCAGGGGAGACTTGGAGAACTGCACATTATACTCTGTCAAAGGAGCTCTCTTTGCAACTTTAGGTGTAGTGATTGGCACCTCATACCGCTTGACCTTGGGATCATAAATCTGAAAAGATTAAAAAATTGTATGTTACTATAGTTACAATCGCAAACATGTCACCTTCTGCAGCCTTTCGGGAGGCTGTTAGGTGAATGATCGAAGTTATCGGTTGATTGATTCATAAAATTAAATTCATAAATACATCTGACAGTTTCGCTATTCCTATTGGTGGAGAGCGCGTCACGTGGGTGTGTATAAACCTTTATTTATGACCAGTAAAAAGTGTTCAAACATGGGCGTGACATGCGAGCTTGCACCTGTGCTTATAAGACAGCTTTTTCATTCCTATTGGTCGAGATCAACAGTTGTGCCACCTCCCGTGGTACGCACGAAGCGCACAGCATTCCCTTATATGGAGTTGTTTACCCGAGGGCGGCGGGGGGCTTTACCATTTCATAACTGGAGGGGTGTTGTGTTGAAAGAAATCATTTAACAATTACAACTTGTGCATTTATTTTGCTTTTTTACAAAAAAGTGTTTATTTTTGTTTTGACCGAAAAGGTATTTATGAATGGGAATCAAAGTGTGTTGAATCGGTTTTCAACTAGTGGTTTAAACCCGCCGAGGCCTGGTTCTTGATAATTTACCTCACATTGATTCCCTTAATAATAATGGAAGTGTTGTATTTTCTATAGGACAAAAAGAAACACACCAAGACATGTTGGCAGGAAATAATGTTGATCATAAAGTTAGTTATGTATATTTTTTTAGCTGTGAGAAATCTGTTGTAATCTTTGGTAGACATTTTCACAATCACTGTCAATTTCCTGAAAACAAAACATTTAAGGCAAAAAATGTGGAATATTGCTGAAGGGCGACATAACGTGGTACCCTACCACTGATCTATTGTGCCATTTAATATTGACGTTAAATCCATAATGAATGGGCCATGTGCGAATTTGACCCCAAGTGGGAGTTTCTCCAACACGAACAGTACTTACATGTAGGATATACATTCATAAACCTGTATTGCAAGCCGATATTTTTGTATTTGTTGTATTTGCACACATTTATTTCATTGCTGGCCTACATGTACACTTACACACTTTACAAAGTTTGATAATTAGATTCAAATTATGAGTAGTTTACAGTATTACTTAGTATCTTAGGATATCAAAGTTTACAATGATTTTTAGGAAGCTTAAAGCATGCTTAAACGCAGTGGACACTATTGGTAATGTCAAAGACTAGCTTTCACACTTGGTGTATCTCAACATATGTATAAAATAACAAACGTGTGAAAATTTGAGCTCAATCGGTCATCAAAGTTGCGAGATAATAATGAAAGAAGAAAACACCCTTGTCACACGAAGTTGTGTGCATTTAGACAGTATGTTAGATGGTTGATTTCGAGACCTCAAGTTCTAAACTTGAGGTCTCGAAATCAAATTCGTGGAAAATTATTTCTTTCTCCAAAACTATGGCACTTCAGAGGGAGCCGTTTCTCACAATGTTTTATACCACCAACCTCTCCCCATTACTTGTCACCAAGAAAGGTTGTATGCTAATAATTATTTTGAGTAATTACCAATAGTGTCCACTGCCTTTAAAGTAGGGCAACAATTAGGTTAGGGTGAAGCAGAGGCTTTTATGCCTTAACCTATGGACAGACAAACAACATAAAATACTATACAGAAGAAAGAAAACACAAGACAGACTAGACAAACAGAATACACGACAGAGGCTAATATACGATGGTGAGTAAGTTAACAATTATATACTTCAAATCTACGAATAAGCATCAAGAAGTTTTTTTTCCTTTTTTTTCTTGTGAAGGCAGGAAGAGTGATTGAACATTTAATTGAGTAACTCAAATTATTCCACAACATAATGCCACATTGAACAAGACTATTTTTGTATAATGTTGTTCTCTGGCGGGAAAGGAACAGGTTTTTCTTAGCAGTGCTACGAGTATAGTGAGAATGGATGTTTGAAGTTAGTGTGAAAAGTGAATTAATGCAACTTGGCACTGCGTTATTCATAGCTTTATACATACCCCAAAGTAGTTGATAAAGGTCAATAATTTGTAGTAATCTAATATTATAAAATAATGGAGCCGTACAATGTACATGTTCTGTACTGTACCTTTTAGTACAGTAAGCAGGGGAACAGAAGCTACGTTTTGTATCATGTAGAACTTTGGTACAAAGTTTTAAAACATCACTTGATTATCGTGTCAGACCCTGTTGCAGTCGTCCTCCGTGCGCGTTACGTCCGGCGCTCACACAGTATGCAGGGTTCGAATTTAGCAGAAACCCGGACGACAAATGCAAAACCAAAGTCAAGACAAGCACTGACGATACAACATTTCCAGATCAACTGAATTACTTGTCTACACGCTTTAATCGTCCAACATGTCCAAAGGATCATTTACAAGATATGAGTGAAACGCGCCTCCCCATTTGAAAAAACACTCAAAGCCACTCGTCTTTTGCTACATGTACGTCAGCTAAAAATAAATAAGGCACCTGGACCAGACGTGCCACCCCACGACTTCTCAGATCTTGAAATGACTTTTATGCAAAATTTGATGTAAATTATTCATTGGTCATTGAAAACTTGCCATGTGAGACCCTTTCCAGTTTGCTAATACAAGGCAGTTGACGATGCAGTATCATGGTCTTTATTCAAAGCATCTCAGATCCTTGATAAGGACGTCCCTAATTATTGCAGGGTTTTATATATGGATTATACATACATTATACATGTAGTTCAGCGTTAAACAACATATCTCCTTTTAAGTTGCATAACAAACTTATAACTTTGAATTTTAATCAATCTTTGTATCGTTAGATTTTAGATGTTTTATTGGATCGCTCACAGAGGAATAGATTTGGAAATTTTTTTAAAGTCCTAAGAACAGGAGGGCCACAAGGATGTATTTTATCACCGATGCTGTACTCATTGCTTACACATGATTGTGAAGTAAATTCTGTTTATAATTTTATGGTAAAATATGCTGACGACACTACATTAGGTATAATAATTTCATGCATCGTGATGAAATAATAATTTAGTTCAATGGTGACAAGACAACAACTTAGAATTAAATGTTCAAAAGACTAATATTGTAGACTTTAGAAGAAATGCAGACAAAGTTGAGCCGTTGAATATTAATGGATTTGAAGTGGAAATTGTTGATTCTGTTAAATATCTAGGAGTGAACATATCAAATGTGACCCGCTCTGTCGTAATGAGGAATATTTAGTAAAGTCTGATTTCGTGTAATCTAGCTGACACTCAACATAATCATAACAGCAAAATTATTGAAAATTATTGATTTCTTTTATTCTTTATTTCTGCAATTTTAGGTTGCCTAAATCTTGATTAAACTTGCTGTGGTCTTACCTTTTCCTCAAAAGATTAATAGGGCCTAACGATGCAAAAACAGACGATTTCTGAGCCATGTTTTTGTCCTAATTATCAAAATATGTTTGGAAATAAACTCCAAAATAGACAAACATCACCCCTTTTCAATACGCGAAAGCTGCCCAAAGCACATCGCAAAAGCGCCACCAAGAGATACTTTTTTGAAGCGAATGACCTCATCTATCTAATTATACACGTCAACACGTACATGGGTGACTGCATTGCTAGACTGAGCCCCTGTCTGTACATGGGTGACTGCATTGCTAGACTGGGCCCCTGTCTGTACAAGGGTGACTGCATTGCTAGACTGAGCCCCTGTCTGTACATGGGTGACTGCATTGCTAGACTGGGCCCCTGTCTGTACATGGGTGACTGCATTGCTAGACTGGGCCCCTGTCTGTACATGGGTGACTGCATTGCTAGACTGAGCCCCTGTCTGTACATGGGTGACTGCATTGCTAGACTGGGCCCCTGTCTGTACATGGGTGACTGCATTGCTAGACTGAGCCCCTGTCTGTACATGGGTGACTGCATTGCTAGACTGGGCCCCTGTCTGTACATGGGTGACTGCATTGCTAGACTGAGCCCCTGTCTGTACATGGGTGACTGCATTGCTAGACTGAGCCCCTGTCTGTACATGGGTGACTGCATTGCTAGACTGAGCCCCTGTCTGTACATGGGTGACTGCATTGCTAGACTGGGCCCCTGTCTGTACATGGGTGACTGCATTGCTAGACTGGGCCCCTGTCTGTACATGGGTGACTGCATTGCTAGACTGGGCCCCTGTCTGTTCATGGGTGACTGCATTGCTAGACTGAGCCCCTGTCTGTACATGGGTGACTGCATTGCTAGACTGAGCCCCTGTCTGTGTACATGGGTGACTGCATTGCTAGACTGGGCCCCTGTCTGTACATGGGTGACTGCATTGCTAGACTGGGCCCCTGTCTGTACATGGGTGACTGCATTGATAGACTGGGCCCCTGTCTGTACATGGGTGACTGCATTGCTTGACTGGGCCCCTGTTTGTACATGGGTGACTGCATTGCTAGACTGGGCCCCTGTCTGTACATGGGTGACTGCATTGCTAGACTGGGCCCCTGTCTGTACATGGGTGACTGCATTGCTAGACTGGGCCCCTGTCTGTACATGGGTGACTGCATTGCTAGACTGAGCCCCTGTCTGTACATGGGTGACTGCATTGCTAGACTGGGCCCCTGTCTTTATCCGCAAGGATAAAGACAGGTCGCTGCCGCTAGATCCAGTGATTCCCATTGGATACAATGCAGGTGCAGCGACATAGATGCCCAAATTTTTTTAGCCCGGTCTCTGGCATTATTCACAAGCCTCGAAGAATGACGTCAGACGTTCAGGCTACTACGTAGCTTGTTACAGGAGTTCAAGGAAACCCGTTTTCGTCACCTGACCTATTTCATTCATAAAAATTTACGTCGCAAGATTAGTATGGCTTTACCTACATACCGAGCGAGGCGTCTGTTTATCTATGCAGCGAGGCCGTTACCCGACCCATTGCTGTTGCTACGTGATGTCATAGCTAGCTTGGTTCCACTATGTGCGCGCCACCATACGGGAGCCCCAAGCATACACACATACATACAGGTTTTACACGGCACGCGTAGAGAGCCAAGCTATAATGCTCGTTGCCACTCCACCATGTTTTATCCAGTGGAATGTTTATCGTCGTTCGACAAAACAGTGTCTGATTTTCATTTCGGGTTTTTTCAAGGTTGAATTACTCCAAACCCAAATAATTCTGAATGCTAAAGGAACAATCTTTCAGTTTAACTTGGTGTTGGGTGAGAAGTATCGCTAAAATCATGAGAAACAGACACAGAAAAATTGCGAATGAAATCTGTTCCCTGGTCTTGAAGCAGAGTCAATGTACGACCAGATGCGACGAGGGTGATGTAACTGTATAGCCCCGGGAACACGTGATGCTTTGCACCCTGCCATTGCGGAACAAACTCGCATTCAAGTTGGAAATAACAACGCAAATCGCTCTGATAGTTCAGGTAACAATTTTCACAATTATTGTTGAACTTGTCTACACATTATAATTAAACTTGTCATTGGGTTGTTTGTACATTTTGGTCCTACTGTTGGTCCCGACTACGCCGGGGTTAACAATAATTTTTTCATTTCGTAATCAAATATTATTTTTATGAGTGTGTGAAATTAATTTTTCTGGCGTTTATGTTTTCCACATTATTTCAGACAGATATCGTATGAATTAAAATGATAATATTTGCCTGTTTGGATTAGGAATAGGATGATAAACGCAAAAATCAAATTTACTTGATATTCCTCATTACGACAGAGCGGGTCACAAATGATATTAAGTGGGCGACTCATGTTGATTCCGTTGTTAGGAAGGCCTAGCAACGGTTGTTCTTTCTCAGAAGATTGAGGCATTTTCGTGTCAGCTAAGACTTCAGGCAGTTGTAGAGAGTGTTTTGACACTCTCCATCACTGTCTGGTTTGGCAACACCACGACAGATGACCAAAAACGCCTCAATCGTGTAGTCAGCACTGCTAGTTTTATTATTGGTCGTTAGCTTCCTGCTTTGGATTTAAGTGTTTTGCCGTACAGGTTCGAGATCTATTATTTCGGATGAATTTCACCCTGTGAATAGTTTGTAAGCGATAAAGAGCGATCAGAGCCAAATCCAACCGTACTCGCAATAGTTTTTATCCCAGTGCAATAAAATTACTTAATTATTAATAATTTTTATTGTTTACCAGGTTTTCAATTTGTTACTGTTGTCTTTTTGAATAATGTCATATATCGTTAATTTGTTATTGTATGCCTTTGTGGTTTAAGGCTTTTCTGTATTTTTTAGGTAACTAAAAATATTTTTTGACTCGCAAGCCTAAATTTCACTGTGCATGTGTGACAATAAAACAACTGAATTTAATTGAATGTAGTCTTCTTTGCAGTACACGTTCACGAACGGAGTAAATAATTGCTGCACATTAAGCATTACACCTGCAGATTCTGTACAACACACAGCCTTGGAGAAAATCTATTAACATGGACAACTTTTGCCGACAGAGGGCATTACGTGGCAAAGCTCATTGAGTTATTCCTTATTGTAAGGAGTTCAAAACATGTTCTCAAACCACAAATTCATTAAAATGGTGGTACATGGAAAGGGGAAATTTAGGGCAGAAATTAAAAGATAAAATCATTAAAAATGCAAAAAAAAGTGTCACATACATGTAGTTTTTGGGGGGTTTATTTACATTTTGAAAATGTTACGTATCAATACATGCAGGCTAGTGAGTATCCAAAGGATAGAGAAGCTCTGCTTGACATTATAGAGAAGCTCTGCTTGACATTATAGAGAAGCTCTGCTTCCGGCTCGGTCCATTAACAGCGCCAGCCACCAACCCGGTCATTACCACGCAGTGAAGACCGGGTCCTCGCACTGTTATTCCCTAATTTCATGGGTATGAAGTGGTACATTCACACATTCCCGGTCAATCCTGGTGCTGGTGTTACCACAAACGAAATATATAATGATATCTAGTTATCATCATTAATGCGGGTAGCATCATGGCAGTGACTTAGTTCTTCGGTCGGTACACAAGTATGTACATTATGCAAGTTTGTTCCTATTTTTACATTGGGTCAATGTTAATTAAGTACATTAACTAAAAACATTTTGGAAAAACATTGTGGTTATCTTGTTTTAAGAGCAAGGGTCCCAAGGGGCAAGCATATCATAAAACTCCCATCCCGATACATGTAAATGTCTATCTGTCTAGTGGTTGCTTACCTTGAAGTGTAACCTTTGTGCAGTTTCATAATATACATCCATCTGGAGCTGCATCACATCCTTCTCATAGTAGCTTTTCGTTGTGCGCGTTAGATTTAAACTGTAACCGAAGTCTGTCTGCTTAAGAGAATCCATTTGATAAGAAGGGAAGTCTCTTGGATAAAAACAAGATGGCACACCTTCAAGAACTCTGTCATTTCTGGGGGATGGTAACCAGCAGCAGCCACGTTTGTTGCAATTCTGTTGATTACTTCCCGTTTCTGGGTAACAATCAAAGCGGAAAGATGGTCTGATTCCAGAACACTGCATCCCAAGAGTCATCACAAGATTTGACAAGAATATGTAAAGGAGACATATTCTCCTACTGCTGGTGCTCATAGTGTTCACAAGTACCTGAAATGTATACAAAGTATTTTAATTTATAATGAGTAGAGTAGATGGCCTTCAGAGGCATAAAACAAGTACAAACAAACACATACTCCATTTATAGAAATTATAGAAAAAGAGAGGGGAAACGGATTAAGGGAGGGATCCAGAGAGAAGTGGGAAAATTATAGCAAATCAAAGTTTCTATTTTAGAAACAATGGGTGGCTATGAACCAATTATACGCCTCTCTTAATATTTATGCAAGATGTCATAATTCTTACCCCAAATTAGGCTATGGGCGTTCGTTCCCCATCACCTGCAGTGGCTGCACCCATCGCCTCGTTTTGGGTTAGCACTGTGACGTACCTCATGCATAGAGGCATATATATAGGAGTAAAGTGGTGAGGACAATGGATTTACAGTATGAAAGGATATAGGCTCCTGGACAATAAAAGTTGTAAATGTATTGTTCAAAAACAATGCATGCAGGGAAACAAGGGTATGATAAGAGAGTAAGTTGCATCATGATGCAACTAACAATGATCAATTAGAGAAAAACAAGATCAAAGATAGGATGTTGTTAAAAAAAGGTGAGAGGGACCTGTGGAAAAATATAGGTTACTACAATGTACACGAGATAGTTATAGTAAAAATATATAATAACAAAAACTTATTGACAAAAAAAGAGAGTTTATTTACACTTTAGTTACACAATATAGGCCTACATGTAGATACAACACATAAATTCTTAGGCAGAAGTGAAGTGGAGGGTAATGGGAAGTTATTGAACACTAGTGTTCAGTCCAAAGGGTTGGACTGTCTTTAGTTGGTGAATCCAGTGTGATTCTCTTTGCTTGAGGTGTGTGTCATCACCTTTGCTAGCTGTTTAGATTGTACCTGGGGAAACTTGGCCCTGAATAAGATGTCACCCAGGCTCTTAGGGCGGCGGAATGAAACCATGGGGACCTCAAGTATTGCTGAGTGTAACCTGTTGGAGGAGTGAAAGATGGTCATGTTTGGGGTGTAAGGTTGTGACCAACGCAACTCTATTGGTAGGAGCCTTTTTAGCTCCTGTGGTCAATAGAGTAATGTATGACGAGGTACCCTGAGAACCCTGTTGATTGCAAGTTGGACCCTGCGTTCGCTGTGATCCCTAGATACAAGGTGTTTCCTTAGCTCTGATGAGCGCCTCTTATACAGGGTATCTGTGGAACAGATAAGTCTAATACGTAAGCCTGACTGTAAGCAATTGCCTTCTTACAGTGACTAGGGTGACAACTGTTGGAGAGTACATGTAGGTACTGATGGGTGTCGGTGGGTTTACTGTAAACATCCGTGAAAATGTCATTAGGGGATTTGGTTATGGTAACATCTCAGATAATATTTTACTTTACAATACATGCAATATGATAACTGGATTTGGGTAATAGGCTGTCATTTTGGTTTTACCCATACATCGATGTGTGATCGGTTACACACCTATATTCCGACTCCCCTATGTTCCAACACCCCTATGTTCCGTCACCCCTATGTTCCGACAACTCAGCCTATATTCAGACATCCCTATGTTCCGACACCCCTATATTCCGACACCCCTATGTTCCGACAGCTGAACCTATATTCCGACACCCCTATGTTCTGACACCCCTACATGTATGTTCTGACATCCCTATGTTCCAACATGTTATTTTCGCACATTGCTACTCTGTTGACCTAGACAAAAACACAACTTGTATGTAACAGGTTTCCCTGCTAATTTCAACCGGCATAAGTTGAAACATTCACAAGTTGAATTTAGACTATTTATTAAAAGTTAAGTAGACTGAAGAGGTAAGAGAAGAGTGGGCTTATTTATACCTGGGTTCAGTGGATCCACTGCAGGTCAATCAATGCTCTGATTGGGTGTGTGGTTGGCGGGCTCAGGGCTATTGTTAGGGTTGGCCATTGTGTGAGAAACCCCTCGGGTGTAGTGAGGCGTGTCAGTAGGTTGGGGGTTGTTAGAGGAGGAGGGTGGTAGGATAGTATGCCAAATGCTGCTGATGAAATAACCGATATCTTGTTATTTGTTAGTTGCGTGTCCGTGCCGACAACATTTCATGAGCCTTCAATTTATAACAATTCCACCCCTCCCCTGCGTATATTGCGCCGATGTTTAATTTCTTTCATTAAGTCCTACCACCCACCCCTCCCCCTATTACTCAGCCTTCTTCTTAACAACCCAAAGTTGCTAATAAAAGAATAACACTTTTCATGTCAATTGAACTCCTCTGGGGAACTACATAAAGAAAGGTTACCAGTACGTCTATGGATGAAGTTGCTGCCATGTGTCATTCGCACACTTTTTCTTGAAAAATGGCTAACACAAAATGTTTGTGGAGTTTCTCGCGAGCATAAGGGTGTCCAGAATAAAGGGGTGTCAGAATATAGGGGTGTCAGAATATAGGTTGATTTGTCGGAACATATATAGGGGTGTCGGAACATCTATGGGATGTCAGAATATAGAGCAGTCACCATGTGATCAGCATGTGACATACTATTTTTTTATAAGGACCATTTGTAAATCTGATATCGGACCCTTAGCTGGGCTGTATATTTTGATAAGTGAAAGCTATTTTGTTTATGAAGGCCTACATTCTAATAAGAGGTACCTGGCATGATATCATACACAACTTTGACGACCCATGCCTTTCAACTATAAAATCAAGGTAGAAGATTTTGAGTATCGATGTCAGCATCCTTGATGGACCTTGCACAACCACAATTAGAAAAATGTCAAATACGATGAAAACGAGTTTAAAAGATTATTTCCGTTGTTTATCACCTCAGATACATTTGGTTTTCCACCTGGAGCCGTCCGATGGACTCTCCAACGTCAGTAAATAGCCGATGTCATTTACTTGACGTTTATTTTGCACAGTATAACTTCACGCGGACAGACAAAAATGGCGATCCCAAAGTCGCAATTTTTTCTTTTTCTCAATGTCGAATTTTGATTTTCTTCGCTGTTAAAGCATTTGTCAACATTCCCCACTACCTGCGCATTCAACAGGGATAAATAAATACTCCTGCAAATATGAAAACTTGATCATTAAAATACCTCTATTGGTTGTTGAGGTCCCTTAACAATACTGACGTTTGATACTCCAAATCTGAAACAACCTCGACTTAGGCCAAATAAAAAAAATACGAGTTGATCGTACTCGCCCGCATCCTATTTTGGGGCCGCATCCTTTTTATTACTATTTGTTATTATTATTATTTTTGTTTAATCCATCTGCAAATTTTTTTAGTGTTATCCAACCCCGTTAGTGTTAGCACAAGTGCTCATGCAACTAATAAAATAAGTTTGCGGTTGATTCAAACTGAAGAATTGGTGGCCTGTTTGATTTGAAATACTAAGCGGCCATCTCGAAAAAAAATAGTAAATAATAAATAATAAGGCCCTCATCCTCCTTTTTTTGTTTTAATCGGGACGATCAACTGGTGTGTTTTATTTGTGTTTTTGGCTCTTGGTTGAAAGGCCGGGCATCGGCTGTCAAAATTGTGTAAAATCATGCAAATAGGCCTACCTCTTGGTTTTTAACAATAGGTTTAAAAACAAAATAGCTTTCATTTTGAAAATTTCAGGGTCCGAATTGCAGACGTTCACATGGTCCATATAGAAAAGTTGAGTTTCTTAGGGGCCTATATGGAATTTTTAGTAGACCCACATCGGTAATTTGAGGCTTGCTTGATTGAGGCCTACATGGAATTCCATAGCGCCTACAAATAAGATCTTTGCTATCACACACACATTATCTAGCTATTATGGCGAAACAGTCGCATTGGGACGCAATTACTGACAGTTCACGCCAGGTAGTGGGCATTTTTAGGCTGCGTTTTTAAAAGTGATTTGGCGGGCTTGGAGTAAGGAGCGTATCCAAAGAACAGGTCAGTAATTACAAACCCAAGGCTTGATTTAAGTTTAATGGAATTGTTTAATGTTAATAAAAGGAAAGAATCTCAGACATAATCATCAAAGGCAGTGGACACTATTGGTAATTACTCAAAATAATTATTAGCATAAAACCTTTCTTTGTGATGAGTAATAGGGAAAGGTTGATAGTAGAAACGGCTCCCTCTGAAGTGATGTAGTTTTCGAGAAAGAAGTAATTTTCCACGAACTTGATTTCCAGACCTCAGATTTAGAATTTGAGGTCTTGAAATCAGCATCTGAAAGCACACAACTTTGTGTGACAAGGGTGTTTTTTCTTTCATTACTATCTTGCAACTTCAACGACCAATTGAGCTCAAATTTTCACAGGTTGGTTATTTTTTGAATATGTTCAGATACACCAAGTGAGAAGACTGGTCTTTGACAATTACCGTTAGTATCATTTGTCTTTAAAAGGAGCTGAATCTGCAAACGAGAGTAATAATCAAAATGGAAAAGTTTCCGTATGGCATCACCACTTTTTTATTCTAAATGAAATAATTAGTATCTAATTTACCTCAATTGATATATCCATTTTTGCAAAAATAAGTCAAAAAGTGGTGGCGCCATGCCATACAGAGAGTTATCCATCAAAATAAACCATTATCCTTAAATGAGACATATTGCTTCAAAACAATTATTTTCTTTATTGTGTCAGTTCCTAATTTAATTTAGCTGCATTGAAGACTTAGGCCGCTCGAGTTGACATTACATTCCATGGTCTATACTTTATACATTAAAAAAAAAGAATTTATCTTGACCTTGATATAATTATTGAACAGCTACTTTTACTAGGAGTGTTACTCCTAGATCCATGCGGTTTCGTTCCACTATCGTCTTTACGGGAGACAATATCGGAACGAAACCCCATAGTTCAAGAAGGAGTCGTCAGAAGGGACACTCCAAGTCGATTTTATGCACACCTCTGCATGGAAATATTGTCCTTTAAATTCTTTCTTTTTTTCTTCTTTTTCTTGCATCTGTAAAAAGTGCACCTTTAATCTTTTTCTTTTGGCACCTTATCCACCTGGCTGATGACGTCACTTTCCCACCATCCAAATGGGGCTGTAAAGGGATTAACTAACCACTAGAAAGCTCTACGTACAAAATGCTGCAAGTGTAGCGCTGTGTACAGGGGAGGGTTAAAGTGGCTGGGCAGGGTAAGCTTGGGCGATATCACGATATTATCGAATATCGCGATATTAATTTGGAAACGATTTCGATATCGGATGGATTTGGTTTTAATCGAAATATCGATAATCGCGATATATCGCAATATCGATTAAATATTGCGATGTATTTGCTAGCTGAGACATCTTGCACCCCATAGGTTTGGAGTAAAAGCAGAAGAATAGGTCATTAGAACACCTCTCTTAAGCTATGACTGTCTCTTCTACAACTTTCACTTGGAGTTTGAAGATTGATGATGTCAAATTTCATTAATCGCGATTATATCGAATATCGCGAAATATTGTCGGCGATATATCGTGAATAAAATAAATCGATATCGCCCAAGCTTAGGGCAGGGTCACAATACAAATCACTGTGGCAAACCACCCATCCTAAGTTAAGATGAATCTTAGTGCTTTGTGAAATCGTACACTTGTCCGTCTGTTTTTCCGTTTCGGCATTATTTGGCGATGCCATCCATATTTTCCAGTTTCCAGCGGGTCCTCGATATAATAGTGGTTCTTTCCCAGTCCCGTTTATATTCCGTTTCGTTTATTTTGTTCCCGTTCAGTTTATATTTTCCTGTCCTGTATTGTTTTCAAAGCCCTTTTCTTTTCCCCCTCTCCACCAGCTCTTTCATTTTTTTCCCCAACTCCCTGTCCCACCATGAGCCCCTTCCCTATCCCGTCTTATATCTAACCCACGCCTCCGTGCCTCCCGTCGCCGCGATCCTGTGCATTGGCATTGTTCTTTGCTTAATTTCCAGTTTTGCACAGGTCCCGTTTGTGGTCCTTTCCCGTTTCATGGGCTTGATTTTCCCCCATTCAATTTAATATTTTTATGTCCCATGTCCCATATCATGATAGTCCCTTTTATGTTTGTTCAATCCCTACCCCAGCCCTGTTCATTTTCCCCGTCATTTCTATTTTTGCCGTTCCTCGTCCCCCGTCCCACAGACATACCACTTTGTGCTCCTACCTCCTATCCCCGTCCCAAGTCTAACCCGTGCCTCCTTCCCGTCATCCCGCCCGTGAATTGTTCTTTGCACTTTTTGTCGTCCCATAACTTTCCCCGTTTGGCGTGGTTCCCGCCAGTCAGGTTGTTCTCCATTTCGTGTATTTTTCTCTGTCCAGTTTATTTTTTCCCTGTCCAATGTCATCATTAGTCCCTTTTTCTTTTTCCCCTTTCATTGCCCTTTTACTATGTTCCCTTCATTTTTTGCCGTTACCTGCCCTCTTCCAACAGACATACCACACTGCATGCCCCTTCCTTCTCCCTTAACCCCCACCAGTCTTCGTCCTGTCCTCGTGCCTCCCCACCCCCCACCCCCACCCCCCACCCCCACCCCCCATGCATTGTTCTTTACTGTATGTACACGCGAAGTTACTGGACGCTCGCGCTGTGACTGTGACATCACAAAGGACGCCTGCCCTTAATCTCAAAGTTACTACACGCTTGACTGTGACGTCACTAAACAACACATGCCCCCAACCCTCGGGTACCCCGAAATTTACCCCAGGACGCATCATTTTAGCATGGTGCGGGCACCACTTGACATGAAAACAACTTGGCGGCGCCCAAACAACAAAGGCGGCGCCCACGCGATTTAAGCGCTATTATAGTATAGAAGTACCAAGTACCTATATAATATGAGTGTACGCCGAAACTTGGTGGGGCTATGCTGTTTCTTACGTGTAAGTAGGGTACCCTGGACACTTCGTACCTTCGGGACACTTCGTACCGTACCCAAATTGGTCACTTCGTACCGTGGGCGGGGTGCGAAGTGACCATCAGATAAGTCACTTCGTACCGTCAGCCGAGTCACTTCGTACCTTCAGTAAAATTATAAAAGTATATAACAGAATACCTCATGAATTGTTTTTAATATCTAAAATGTGAAAGTCCTTGTCAGTGTGAAGTTTAAAATATCATAATTTAATATTATCAATATAAACCACAAGGGAAACTGACTGGGTAAATTTGTAAATGATTTTGGGGGTTGAACAAAGAATTGACTAGAGTGGGATTCGAACCAACGACCTCCGGATTAACGTGCCGGCGCTCTACCAACTGAGCTATCTTAGTTCTAGCCCTATATTGGCTCTACCAACTGAGCCAATATAGGGCTAGATAGCTCAGTTGGTAGAGCGCCGGCACGTTAATCCGGAGGTCGTTGGTTCGAATCCCACTCTAGTCAATTCTTTGTTCAACCCCAAAAATCATAATTTAATATTGTAACATTATGATTTATTTATTTGATATGGACTGTAAAGTGAAGTTCATTATAAATAATGATTACTGTTAAAAATATTTGTGGAATATCCTTGGGGTTGTGAAGTGTTTGGGTGTTTCTTGTAAGTGTTTTTAAGTTGTTCTTAAGTTACATGCTTTCAGTCGGTATTATGATTTATTTATTTGAAATATTGATTTATTAATTTTATATTAGAAATAATTTTTGTTTCCTTGAAGGTACGAAGTGTCTCACGGGAAGGTACGAAGTGTCTCACGGGAAGGTACGAAGTGTCTCAAGGGAAGGTACGAAGTGTCCAAGGTACGAAGTGTCCAAAGACACTTCGTACCTTCAAAAGGTACGAAGTGTCCAGGGTACGAAGTGGCAAAGGTACGAAGTGTCCTGACACCAGGTAAATAAAATAGGGACACACAAAGTCGAAAACAGGACCTCCTACTATATGTTTTTTATGCGGTTTCGCTCCGCTATCGTTACCCGTAACTTACGGGAGACGAAAGCGGAACGAAACCGCATAGTTCTAGTTCTGTAGGTAGGAGTAGTTTTTTTCATATTAAATAAAATCCGCTCACTCACCTGATCATTAAAACTTGCCAAAATGGAATTTCAACCAACGCACAGACTAAAGCGAACACCATTCACATTGGTTGGTGCTTCCTTCCCCTCTTGGAGGTAGTAAGTTACTATACTTGTACGTGTGTGAATGGTACTCTGTGTGTTGATGAGCATCAAAATTACCAATTTAGAATCAAGTCAAAGACCGTCACTGTCTAGCCGGGCGAACAGCACTGCGACAGGGAACGTCAGACAACTCGTCCGTCGGACAACTCGACGGTTCAGACAACTCGTCCGTTCGGACAACTCGACGGTTCAGACAACTCGACGGTTCAGACAACTCGACGGTTCAGACCTCGACGGTTCAGACAAGTCGACGGTTCAGACAACTCGACGGTTCAGACAACTCGACGGATGGCCTAGACAAGGCGACGGTTTTGAGCGACCCGAAACAGGTCAACTCGTACCCAAGTCAACTCGTACCTCCGTTACTGTCATGTTTACACGAACTTTCCTGTATAATTTCTGCGATTCTATAATTATTTATCAATTATCATTTATCACCAGAAAGTGTTGTGCCCCAGTGAAGCCATACTTGCATAAACATATATATTTTAGTGACTATCTCGAGACTTTGTCTCTTGTGAAAAAAAAATATTATGATCTCTAGTGTACATGTATAGCCAGCTAGAAGTTGTCTGTTTAGTTTATTCAAAATAACAGGTTAAAACAAAAAAAATTAAACATTAAATAGTTAAAACATTATACAGCTCTATTTAGAAGATTTACTCTAATTTACTTAACAATAACAACTCGACCATGTATTGTTTGGTACAAAAATAATAAAAATGTGGGGTCACTGGTAAAAAAAAGAGTATCAATTATCCGTTTGCCCAGATATTAAACATAATTATTATTCTATTATGTGATAAGGGTGTTTTTTCTTTTATCTTTATCTCGCAACTTTGACGACCAATTGAGCTCAAATTTTCAAAGGTTTGTTATTGTTTACATATGTTGGGATACACCAAGTGAGAAGACTGGTCTTTGACAATTACCAATAGTGTCCACTGTCTTTAAGACCGGCTTCGGCTAGTGGCTTAAAGATTTCACCCAATCGTGTACGTGTAGCGTGTTCTTCTGTAAAACTGTAACGACACCCACACTCCAAAAATTGGGGCTACAGCCAGTTACGAAATGCCAGTAAACAATTATAGTTGTCTTAAAAATAATGCACACAGAGAGTTTATAGCCTTTCCTGATAATTTAAATGAATTTAATAGTATGTTTGCACATCATTGTGTTCGCCCGGGTGAGGCAAATAACTTTGAATTCTCTACAAATAGACGATACGATGAAATAAAATACAATGCAATTAGCGGAACCAGCAAGCGCTAAAATATAATAAGTGGGGGTTGCATTGGTTCATTGGTGCTTCAGCACCAAAGTAACAGAAAACTCAGGAGCCGTGAGCACTACATTCACATGATAGTCAAATATTACTAACGAAAGTAGGGGATGAGCATTAATTGTGAAATGGCACAAGGTAGATTAGAAAATAAATTTTAATTACCGCACAGTACAGGTATATGGAGGTTACAGCAACAATTCAAAGAAAATGAGGCAAAACTCCACTAAATAAATGATAAAAATGGGCCACTGGGCCTGTGGCAAACTTCAGCCGTTTTACTAATGAAAAGATGTATCCACAACCGCTCTCAATCAGAAAGTCTGGGCCATGCTGCCAGTAGTTTTTAAATCTGACAAAAATCCGAGTGGAAATTTCCACTTTGGGGACTAAAAATCTCAGGCCATGCTAACTTACAAAAGGACTTAAAGTCACCTGGAACTGATATTTTTTTCAAAATAAAGCTGTTGTCACCAAGATATGTGTTTTGATGAGTGGAATGTGAATAAACAGTAAAACTAAGGTTCTAAAAAATTAGTTTTAATTTTATTAACAAATTAAAGAGTAGGCCCGACCCGAGAGGGCGCTGTTTGTGACGTCAATCAAGGCGAGATATTTTAAGAGAAAAAATGTGACGTCTGGCCCCGTACACTAGGTCTGGGTACTTAATCGGTATGATGCCCCCATACAGAACTACGGTCCTGGAGCAGACTGCACACACGTCACTATGGCTGCTGTGCGGATGGTCTACTCGGATTACCCTGCACGGTGAATCGCATGCAGTGCCCCCAAAAATCATGACGCTTGGCGCAAGCTAAAAACATGCCCTCAAAGTTGAAATTTACCCCAAAAAATTCACGTTAGGCAAATGATCCTCTAGGTTTGTCAGGTCTTTCAGGTACCTTCTTCGACTTCCCACTAGCTGGCAAAATTGTTGGGCTGGCGTCATGTTTAAGAAAAATTTTCTCTTCGTGTCAAATGTGTGGTGTATTCTGGTTTCAAAGCACAACGGCTTAAAGTGTTTGCTGCACAGCGCTCAAAAGACGTCGGACCGCACCACTTTGCAAACTGACCCCCATCTTTAGTTGTTTTTCAAAACGTACAAACTCACGACTTGGACTTGCATGTACTTGCACGTGTGTTTACTCTACGCATTGCAGGCAAATCTGAGGGGGGGTCGATGTTCGATCGAGGCAAAGTCTGCCTCGATTGCATCACAAAATGGGATAGGCGGAGACACCCCTAAACAACTTAATCTATTATTCATAAATACCTCAGACAGTTTGGCTATTCCTATTGATGGAGAGTGCGTCACGTGGGTGTGTATAAACCTTTGTTTATGACCAGTAAAAAGTGTTGAAACATTGCACCTGTTCTTATATGACAGTTTCTTCATTCCTTTTCAACTATAGTGGTTTAAACCCGCCAAGACTTGGTTCTTGATAATTTACTACGTCTCAGTAAAATTATCAAGAACCAGGCCTCGTTGGGATTAAACCACTAGTTTAAAACCTCTTCACCACACATTGATTCCCTTATTTAAACATATAAATCGTGACAAACAATTAAATAGAAAGGTTTGCAGTAACCCCATGTAATGACTATGTCTAAAGAGTTGGAGTGGTTCTGAAATAAACCGTTGGTTTCAACTCGACGTTTTGATCAGTATGCTCTGATCGTCTTCTGGAGAAAGAGCTTTCTTCCTCCATTCTTACGTCAGAAAGTCTATTTCTATTCTATTTCTACCTCAAGTGGACAAATAAAAAACAAACACAATAATCACAAATTCAAACATTTGGTTTTGGTGAACTTTTGGTGAAGTTGCTAGTCAACCTTGCTAACGAGGACGGCAAAGAAAGGGTAAAGTAATGTGACGGTGCGTTGCAAAATGAACGAAAACAGCATACATCAAATAGCACACTGATTAGTCAATAATATACTTGGCCGGCGACAAATTGCCGGTTGAGTGGCAAATAGCCGTTCACAAGCCTCAAATCGGCCATATCCTTTGTTAAAAAACGTTCCAAATTGTGCATATTAATTATATGCACTTCTGGCAATAGCCGAGTTCTGAGCAGCAAAAACCTTTCAAGACTTGTCTGGGGTTACGGCTATGATCAATGCGCAGAGCTAAGCACAGGAATGTTGGGGTGTTGTACGCGTCAAGATTGGTTAGCCAAAATTGTAGCTCTGCGGCTACGGGGTATGAAATGTGGACGCAATCTGACCAGGAATATCTGCCCTCTATAGTGCGATACATGGCGCGTGTCATAAGGTGGGTAACTGGGCCTAGGGCGAAGCTCATGGAAATTAGTTTGCCTGTGACGTGTGCTAGCGATCTGGATTGAATGGGTTTGCATGGTGATGAGCTAATAATGTGTCGTGAAGAATCGCTTGAAGCTTTGCAATTTTAGCGGCTGGAACCGAAAATGCGAGTGCGCTGGAATCTATGATGAGGCCGAGGTAAGTGATTGAAGTTTGTGGTTGCCGTATGCACTTTGTTTTGCTGAGGACAAAGCTGCTGAGGATAACTGATTCTTTGACAATTACTAAATTACGCAATGCTGAAAGCAGATTGGGGGAAACAATTAAACCATCGTCGATGCACATGGATGAACAAATCCCTTGCGCCCGCCAATGGTAGACTAATGGTCTTGTGAGCCTAGTGAACAAGCAGCATGCGCTTGACAGGCCGAAAGGTAAAACGCAGAATTCAAAATATCTCATAGGGCCATGCTCAAATTGCCAAGTGAAACCTAAATAAGTTTGTTGTGGCGGGAAAATATCTACATGATGATAACCGGACTTATAAATCAAAACTGAAATAGTATTGATCATAATCCAGTACATGTGATATGTGCCTGAGGTCTTCGTACTTGAACTTTGTTTTGAATATGAATTGGTTTGGGTGGCGGAGATCGAGGACCAGTCTAAGTTTCTTTCCTTTTGCAACGGTAAGGGGGTTACAACAATGGGGTAATGTATCCACTTCTGTAATGCATTGTTTTCGAAAGAGTTCTGAAATAGCAGCTTTTACAAATGCAGGGTGATCAAGACTTGATCTGTTGATTTTTTGCATAAAATGGGGGAGGATTCACAACAAATTGGATCTTATAGCCTGATTCAATCACACCAACGACAAATTCGCTGGCTTTTAGAACGTTTTTCCAAAAAGGAAGACATGGTTTGAGTTTTACTTTAACTCCTTTGGGAGCCCCGGAATGGCCCTGGCTGTGTTCGCACTCTCTAGACGTTCCTGGTATCGGTTGGTCTTGATCCTTGTTGTCCGTGTTGACGCTGGAGAGCTTGTAGGGAGGGGCAAGATGATCTAACGTGGCCGTGAAAGCCGCATTGGAAGCAGGAACGGTTGTCGAGGAGGCTTCGGTATTGACGAAAAAATGGTCGTCGTTGGGCAGGAAAAGCGGCAGGAGCCCTGGTAGGAAAAGCAGACATATAAGTGGTGCATATTTGCCAGTGGTTGGTTTCTTTTTGGGCGCCGGTCTCTTAGCTGCGGCTGCCCACTGCCTTTTTGGTCCGCTTTTCGACGCTTGATGCGCCAGGTCGTCCGCAATGTACTCTTTCACCACACCCCAACCTAGCTCCGATCGGTCGGCGATGCGAATCAGCTTCTGCCGTTCTTTTACGAGTTTTTTGATGTCGGTTAGGCAGGCTTTGGCAATGTCGATGGAGTCGATGCTCTGTGCGGCCTGTTCGACTAGTGAGAGAACCTTCTCACAGTGGTTGTACTGCTGCTTATTACCTTCTCTCTTAAAGGTGGGTACGTCTGCTGAGAGCTGCTGCTTCTTGCAGGCGCTTTCAACTCTTACGTCAAGGGAGTTGGTTAGTGCCTGGATAGCCTGGAGGATTTCCTGGTTGCCTTGGTTTGGCCGATTACCATCTACGGACATCATAGTGTTACGTCAACTAAGGTGTGGCAGATGGAATGCGAGTGTGTAATGGTTGGAATTGGACGTGTGTATAGGCTGACTGTTGAACCGAGAGTGAGCTTAATAGTGAGCTAAATAGACTATAGTCAGCACTGTTACGTAATACAAAATACCGCGCATTCGCACTTGTCGTGCGAAAACGATTAGAAATTCTACATACTGATCGAAACTTTGAGTTGAAACCAACGGTTCTTTTCAGAACCACCCCAACTCATTAGAGATAGTCATTACATGGTGTATAGAGTTAGGACAGAGAGCGTTACTGCAAACATTTCTATAGAGATTTCCACCATGCAAGGTTTCAAAACAATTACTAAAAAAAATTGTTTTATTGTTCATAAACAAAAAAATTATATTTCCATAATAGCTCCAAAGTGGCCAGTTTGTACGGCTGGCTGGCTGGGTAATCATTAGCCTAAACATCTGACGGCCTCCAGCCAGCTTTTATCGTCACCTTTGACCTACATTCATTTCACATAGAGATACATAGTCAAATTATCTGCCAACATAACATGCAAGTACATGAACTTGTACATATAATGTACATCATGCACATGCATGTGCTGTAAACATAGTACACACTTGGACACGGCATGCAGACAACTGAAAGTAAGCTGTCCATATCCGTGTTTTGATTGGTTTTCCGAGTTGACCTCAGACCAATCAAAACAAGCACAGGTACAATAGCTTTCAGTCACTGCAATTATCCAATGGAATAACTGGATCTGAGAAGTAGGGGCCGTATTCTCGAAGCCTTCATAAATCGTTCACTTACGTGGCTCTTAGTAACACTTAGTAAGACTTTAGTAAGCCCTTACGCATTACTCACGATGAATTCTTATCGCTTTACTAACTGCATTACTTACTAAATCTCTCGTAACGCCTTATTAAGCCGGAACGCGCTTGAGCTGAACAGTCATGGATTTGTTATGTAATCCACTAGAGCGTGACCTCATTGTCAAAAACGAGTGTTTATACAGTGACTGGACTGGCTATCGTCATTTTGGAGATATTTGTCATCCTGCAAACATGGAGCGCCAGACTAAAATAAGGAGAAAGACCGTTGTCCCGCAACCAAAGGATGAGGCGAAGACCGGAAGGCCAAGTTCTCGCCAACTCAGATAATGAAGTTAGTTAACCTTGTTGCATTTAATTGGTTGATGCTTAACAACAAATTTTCGGATGTTGACACCTTGGCAGAAATGTCACTGAGAAACTGTGTTGGAAAAGTCCTCAGAACTACCAAAGCGATTCACCTCAATTGGGATGACATTCAGAGATTTCGCAAGCTTTCACACGACACCAACATGCAATGAGAGTACAAATGTGGTTGGTTACCTCTGAACTATCGGGTTGTTTTTGTTACTAATCACTGCTACCACTACAATTTTATTGAAACACAAATCAAGGCAAGTAACAAAACTGTACAGACAGAAACTACCCTAAAATAATTTTAAACCCCTCATAGCCAAACAAGAGCAGAAACACCAACCGGACGAACTAAATTAAAACCAAAATAATAATACACAATACACAACTAAATTAAAATAAGAAGTAATAATAATTAGGAAATAACAGTGGGAGCCCGGTCTTCACTGCGTGGTAATGACCAGGTTGGTGGCTGGCGCTGTTAACAGACCGAGCCGGAGGCGACGTCCGTTAACAGTACCCAACCGGGTACTCGCACTGTTATTCCCATATTCCCTGTTATTCCCATAAATACCTTTTTTAGCGAATTAAACGACTAAAATTGTCCAAATTTTGTGACTTTTCTCTCGGCGGAACTTCCAGACATGTTCAGTGGCCATATTAGAGCTTTTGATGGTTCCCATCTCTTTCGTACATTAATCACATTACTGATCTTTGAGACCAGTGACTTTTTTAAATAATGATCTGTTCAGCGCCTTCACTGGAAGCAAATGATTGGACGATAGCTGTTCTTTGTGCATTAAAACGCGCCCATGAGCTCAGCGTCAGTTTATACGCGTGCACCTGTTAACACGCATATACAAATTTATACATGTTCAGCGCGCGTACGCGCAAGTGCGCGAAGTTGCAATGAAACTAACATGGATATAAATAAGCATGCGATACAGTGCAACGCGCAAGGTTTACACAATGTATGCTGATTTAGGGGCCACTTATTCGCTATTTTCCAAAGCCGGTCTTTATACCACCGTTAACACTCCCACACATGACTGGGTTTTGACCAATCAGAGACTTGAAACCGTCCAAGGTATTTATTAATTGTAGTTACAAATAACCATAACAACAAAGAGTCATAATATATTTTAAAAAACAATTAAAAAAAACAATAAAGAAACAAATAAGTAAAGAAACAAATAAATAAAAAATAATTATCTAATGATGAAATAAAATAACACAAATCAAAAATAATTCATTAAAAATAGAAAAAGATAGGTTGTGTGAGAAAATTTCTCAAGGATTGTATTGTATATTAAAAGCTGTTGTCCTTCACATAAAGCTCAATTCGCCAGGAAATGTTGGCAAGGAATAATGAAAAAGGGCTTAAGAAAATGCTACGAAGCCGAAAACACCCCACGTACATTAGCACTGGTAAGGACATACGAACTCGATTTAAGTTACGAGTGCTCCGTGAATATGACACAACTCACTAAGAACGAACTAGTAACACATAAATGCTTACTAAGGCCTAAGAAGGCTTCATGAATAAGGCCCCAGGTACCTGTCTTTATCCTTGCGAGCACATGAATAAAACTAATGTGAGCATGTTAACCAACAGAGGGCTCTCTGTCAATATATGAAAGCTTGAAGGCATTGGGCACTATTGGTAATTACTCAAAATAATGATTAGCATAAAACCTGACATGGTAACGAGTAATGGGGAGAGGTTGATAGTATAAAACATTGTGAGAAACAGCTCCCTCTGAAGTAATTTTCCACGAATTTGATTTTGAGACCTCAGATTTAGAATTTAAGGTCTCGAAATCTGAAGCACACAACTTCGTGTTACCAGGGTGTTTTTTTCTTTCATTATTATATCGACGACCAATTGAGCTGAAGTTTTCACAGGTTTGTTATTTTATGCATATGTTGAGATACACCAAGTGAGAAGACTGGTCTTTGACAATTACCAATAGTGCCAAGTGTCTTTAAAGGACAACATCATAATTTTGTTGAATAGTCTTAACTCAACCTAGGCTTTTTTTGAAAAATTGAGCACCTCCGATTTCGCAGAGATTCAACCAGTAGCTTCAAAACACCCATGTTTCTTAGCACAGAATTAATCTCAGCTCAATCTAGGAAGTTTGGAAAATATTCTCCTCCATTTTTGCTAAGATTCAACCAGTCACTTCAGAACACCCATTTTTCTTATTGCAGAATTAATCTTAGGTCTATTTGAATAGTTTGAATTTATTTTGATTGCGATTTCTCTGAGATTCAAACAGTCGCTTCAGAACACACATGTTGCTTAGTACAGAATTAAACTATGGTCACTCTCAATACTCAATTTGATTTCCCAACTGCTGTTAAATACCTAAATTTAACATTAAAACACTACATACAAAATTAACAACAACTTGATTAAGATCTTTATAAATTTACAAACAAATCTCATGATTGTTGTGTCCTCTGTCTCTTGAATAGCAGGATATGTGGTTCTGGTGAAGAAAAAACACAAAAATATTTTGAACAAGAATTAGAAAGATTTTAAACTGAGAAAACAAACTACAAAGCTTGAAATTGCAAGCACCGTTTGACATTTTCAATAATGTTGATGATTGCTTTGGAGTGAAAGGTATATAAAGCTAAATGGTTTCTCTAGACCGTAAATGGGTCATTCCATGTAAAATCAGCCCCAAATATGGAAATTTAATCTTCTCTTCAAAGTTGCTAGAATTTTGTTTATTTTTGGCTCATACTTTCATGGCTTTACCCTTGGTACTACTGGAGCCCTTAACTGTGCTCTTTACCAATGCAAATAATCAGACGTTGAGCTCTGTGATGTAAAGCAGTAAATCGCGCACTTTATTAATTCACCATGGTGGCAGACCAGGAAATTTATTGAATGGTCATACTGGCTTGAATTCCTGGTAGGTCAGGGACCGGCAGCAGAACGAAAGCAGGCAGGGCAAGGCAGGGCCAAACTGGCTTGAATTCCTGGTAGGTCAGGGACCGGCAGCAGAACGAAAGCAGGCAGGGCAAGGCAGGGCCAAACTGGCTTGAATTCCTGGTAGCTCAGGGACCGGCAGCAGAACGAAAGCAGGCAGGGCAAGGCAGGGCCAAACTGGCTTGAATTCCTGGTAGGTCAGGGACCGGCAGCAGAACGAAAGCAGGCAGGGCAAGGCAGGGCCAAACTGGCTTGAATTCCTGGTAGCTCAGGGACCGGCAGCAGAACGAAAGCAGGCAGGGCAAGGCAGGGCCAAACTGGCTTGAATTCCTGGTAGGTCAGGGACCGGCAGCAGAACGAAAGCAGGCAGGGCAAGGCAGGGCCAAACTGGCTTGAATTCCTGGTAGGTCAGGGACCGGCAGCAGAACGAAAGCAGGCAGGGCAAGGCAGGGCCAAACTGGCTTGAATTCCTGGTAGGTCAGGGACCGGCAGCAGAACGAAAGCAGGCAGGGCAAGGCAGGGCCAAACTGGCTTGAATTCTTGGTAGGTCAGGGACCGGCAGCAGAACGAAAGCAGGCAGGGCAAGGCAGGGCCAAACTGGCTTGAATTCCTGGTAGGTCAGGGACCGGCAGCAGAACGAAAGCAGGCAGGGCAAGGCAGGGCCAAACTGGCTTGAATTCCTGGTAGCTCAGGGACCGGCAGCAGAACGAAAGCAGGCAGGGCAAGGCAGGGCCAAACTGGCTTGAATTCCTGGTAGGTCAGGGACCGGCAGCAGAACGAAAGCAGGCAGGGCAAGGCAGGGCCAAACTGGCTTGAATTCCTGGTAGGTCAGGGACCGGCAGCAGAACGAAAGCAGGCAGGGCAAGGCAGGGCCAAACTGGCTTGAATTCCTGGTAGGTCAGGGACCGGCAGCAGAACGAAAGCAGGCAGGGCAAGGCAGGGCCAAACTGGCTTGAATTCCTGGTAGGTCAGGGACCGGAAGCAGAACGAAAGCAGGCAGGGCAAGGCAGGGCCAAACTGGCTTGAATTCCTGGTAGGTCAGGGACCGGCAGCAGAACGAAAGCAGGCAGGGCAAGGCAGGGCCAAACGGTCATTAAAAACTAATGAACTGGTTGTTCTCTTATTAAAAATGGACTATAACGGTACTCCTACATTAAAATCACTATCAGAACTTGTTTATGTTGTGTTCAACTATCAATTCATTGTTGTGGTCATGTTTTTCTCTAAATAATTTTGCTACAATTTGACCGAAAAAATTTGACCTTGATTCTTCGATTTTGAAATTTCCCGCCCTGTACTGGTTCCCGGCTATTAAACCAACACTGAAATCCAAGCGGATTTGAAACCAGCGGACGTCATGAACGCGGTCAAAAAATGGTGACGTCACACCCATGAAGCAACGAGAGTAAACAAAGATTACGCCATGTTACTCCGTGTGTTGTGTATGCGTTTTCATCCACACTACAGGCGTGCGTGTGTGCTACGAAGCTTTTTGTTTCTAGTGTATCAGCTATAAATACTGCCGACTATTTGGTTGTTTGTGGATGCACTAGAAGTTTAAAAGTTTGTGTAAGAAGCCTGGATCGATTCCGAAATTTAAACCTCTAAACATCGAGAGAATTCAGGGGATCTTCTACCACCAGGCCCCAGCCAGTGCTGCTTGTGCATGCTACGAGTACGACATCGACGGGGTCCCTCTGCCGTGGCCCTGGTCGCAAGTGGCCGTGGAACAGCAAAAGAATGAAGTGGCATTACAGAAAAGAGAGGGAGAAAAGCCTGGTAAGTACTTGTTAATAATTTTTAAAAATCTACTACTGAGAAACTATCTCCATTATTAATTCAGGCCCAATACATGCACATGTATTTGTAATAAGAAAAATAGTAAACAATCTCTACCCTTTTCATGCAAGGAACAATCATCTTGTTGTCAAATGACACGATGTGCATGCTCTGAATCTGACCCGACTACCATAAAATAGCTACATAGTGTATTGACTCTGTTGAGTGATGAATCCATGTAGCCACCCAAGTGCTTTTGGCATGTTTATGCCCTGGTTTACACTTTCTGGCATGTTCATGCTCAACCATGTGTGAACACTATATTAATCCATTTAAAAAGTTGATTGTTACAGTTAACAGTTTATTGGCCTCGCCGACATGTATTTATATTGGTCTATACTGGATTGCTGGACATTGTTTTTGCCAAAGCTGCCTAAGAATTGTTCGCTTTTTTTTTTAAGGCACAGCTCAAAATATGTTCAAACTCCCATCCATATAATTGCCCATCCATGGTCATTCAGATTTTTTTCTCTCCTAATTCAGGAATTACCAATTCCAGAGAAGTTTAGTGTGAAGTTTTCCTATAGCTGTGTTTATTGGCTTGGCACGGTTAATTACATGGCGTGTTTACTATATTTGCATTTGTAAAATAAGGCCAGTTCTTTTTCAGCACTAGTTTTTTAATTTATTTATTTATTTTTTGTTTTTATATTTTTTTGTACAGAAATAACTCGCAGCTCTACACTACAATGAGAATGCAGGACGAAGACAATGCAGGACGGAGACATGCTAGCCAGAACTAGAAATGGAGACCTAAGATTCTCAATAGCACTTTAGGTAAGTAGTAGGCCTATGCATGCAAATTTTCAGAGGATCAGATGATTTCTTCATTTTTAGTTTTTCAGCTGCCCCTTTGAAAACTGTTCACGGTGGAGGGGGGGAGGGGATGGGGTGTTGAATCGCAAGAACCCCCCCCCCCCCCACCCCGATCTGTACCTGAACAGTTTTGTACTAGGTGTAGATCTGGGGGAGGGGGGTGGTTGGAGGTCATGTTTTCTATCAGACATAAAGAAAACCTGCCCCCTTGGTTTTGTTGCATGTGGACTCCTTTTGTTCTGGATTTGCGTTAACTTCTGTAAGGTTCTTTTCAAAACTACGCCAACTCAAAGAGAGATTGTCAGTCTGTGGTGTTACGTCAAACCTTCCGAGATTGTATTTCTGCCTTGTAAATTTTCAAGAAATCCCACATAACGATTATTTGGTTTTGTTTTTTATTTTTCATTAAACAGATACGCAAAGAATGCATGCACAATGCACTTGTTCATTGTCAGCAGGGTGACAAGACATGAAAACAACTCCATCCGCAGCTGATGTGTAACCCCCGTGTCATTGACATCAACCTTCACCAGCCGGAAAAGGATGCAGCAGCTTTTTTTTTGGGGGGGGGGGGGGGGTTCAAAGGTAGTGGGTTCAACTTTGTTTGAAGAAAGAATGACCTGTGCCCAGTTTCATGGATCTGTTCACCACCAAATTCTGCGCTTATGATCACCGTTCTCTGCTTACGTCCAAACGCTAAATTTCTGCGCTTACTTTGTAAGCGTAGAATGCCTGGTATAAACCAAGTATGCACCTATGACCCGCAAAAGCCAAAATTTGCTGGTAACCTGTGAAACGCGCTTGATGTAAGCACAGAATTTCCTGCTTCCGCAAGTGTCGATTCTTTGTTTACAGTATGCAGATCCATGAAATTGGGCCCTAGCCTGTACACATTGATTTTTTGGTGTTTCTTTTGGTAGGGGGGGGGGGGGGGGTTCCATGGTAGTAGAATCAACTTTGAAGAAAGAATGACCTGTGCCCAATTTCATGGATCTGTTCACCACCAAATTGATTGCTATGATCACCGTTCTCTGCTTACGTCCAAAGGCTAAATTTCTGCGCTTACATTTGTAAGCGTAGAATGCCTGGTATAAACCAAGTATGCACCCATGACCCGCAAAAGCCAAAATTTGCTGGTAACCTGTGAAACACGCTAGACGTAAGCACAGAATTTCCTGCTTCCGCAAGTGTCGATTCTTTGTTTACAGTAAGCAGATCCATGAAATTGGGCCCTAGCTTGTACACATTGATGTGGGTTTTTATTTTATTTTTTATAAATATTTTTTTTTGGGGGGGGGGGGGTAACCAGGGTAGTACAATCAACTTTCTTTAAAAACAGAATAACATGGTCTGTACACAATGATTTTATTATATTCTTTTAATGTACAACTTAATTTACAATTTACAAAGAGAACCACAGCTAACTAGGTACATAACATGGCTTAGGTTTTCTTTTTTAGGGGGAGGGGCGTTGACAGGGTTGTATAGTTAACTTTTTTTGATGACGGAATGTTCAGATGATTTCGCTATCACTAGGCAACCTTTTTTCAATTTTGATAATTAAAACTGAAAAATAAACTATTGTCGTTTGCAAATACATACAGTTTTAGTGTTGTCGTTATTATGGAGGTGTACATGTAGGCTTCTCTTTTTTTGTTTTGTTTTTATATTTCTGCTAACCAAGTTGAATGTTGTTACCATGTTAATCATAGTGTATTGTTGACAACAGGGGACAAGTTTATTGCATACAAGTGCTAAATTAATCAATTTGAACCACACACCTAATTTTATAAGCCAGAGTAATTTACATTTTGTGTCTTTCAGAGGAGTGGGTGGTTCAAATTAAATTAATCAATTTGAACCACCCACCCCTCTGAAAGAAACAAAATGAAATAATATACATGTACATTTATACGTAAATTATTATGGCTTATAAAATTATTTCTCACTCCCTCCAGATCATTATAACTTGGAAAATTGTTACGACTGAAGACAAATAAACCAAAGCAAAGCTGCCTAATCCGTTGGTGGATACGAAAATCCTTCCACTGTACTGTACACTAGGGTTTGGAAATGTCCTTCGTGTTGCTGCCACCAAACATGATGTCAGTGGCAGCAGTTAAACGGCCAAGATAGTCCTAAGCTCACCACTTGCTGATATTCAACATTGCAGTGTTTTCTGTAAAACAAAACAAAAGAATTCATACAAAATTATTAACAAAAGAATTCATACAAAATTATTAACAACAGATTTGTGGTTTGCATGGTGAAGTGTTAATATTGCATGTGTGTACCTGAATTGCTTTAAACCTATACCCATGCCAGAAGGCAATCATAATCCAAAGTAACAGTTACATACATGTACATGAGATATTTGTGTAGATGCACATAATATGTCAACCACCACGCAGTTACTTGGTGGAGAAAAACAACAACATAGGTAATCTACAATATCAGTTTAAATTGATAATGTATGAATTTTGCCAACAAAGTATCAAAACGCAAGACAAAAATTACCCCTCCCCTCACATTTCTACTGCCTAAGTCAGTGCATGTGTTGTTCACGTACATGTATTATAACGTGAATGGAGGTAAACAATAAACCTTGTCCATCATGTTCGTTCATGTTTTAATTTAGTCAAGGATAGCCTTCAACTATTTTTGGGAGCAGAAATAAACTGATCAAACGAAGCATCATTCAGTATAATTCATGAAATGTTTTGTGGCCTTACCAGTCTGTCTTTAGCCGTCGATCATCAGGGTTTGGCTCATTGTCTTCGGCCTGACGATCATCGTCTCCGGGCTGGTTAACTACATGTACTCATAACACGTCTTCGGCTTCTCTCTCGTCCGGTGAGATCCCCTTATCGCTAGAGCCCTCACTTTCCTCTGAAGTGCCTCCCTGAAATGCCTTTTCCTCATCTATACTGTGGTTTTCCCAAGACCCGCTGCCATCGGACATTTTCGCTGTTTTTTGTGTCAAAAAAATGCAGCCTATAGTGTCCGATGTTATTCCACATTCAATGTACATGTAAAATGCACGCACACGATCGACCTGACACACTGTGTACAGAGCTTCGGTACGTGGTGTGACGTCACACACTGTGTATGAATGGTTCGTGGGTCACCGGCTTTTGCCGAAACTGAGTTTTCTGGGTCGGAGTACGCCGCGCGAATTTGTGTTTTTTTTGCATAAAGGAAAAGGTTTTATTGAATACTACTAAAATATCAGTCCTTATTTTACATTTCTTGTACAAAAATAGTAATATTGGCTATATCAATAATCCTTTATAGTCCATGTTTAAGAATAAACCAAAATGAACAAAAACTCTTGCTAAAGCAAGAGGGCGGAAAAACTCTTGTCTACAACATACGAACAAGAAAAAAGACGTAGTATGCTGGGTGGGAACAAGATGGGGCCCTCTGGTTGTCAATTTTTCTAATTTTGTATTTTTTTAATTTATTAGTTGCTTTTCTAAACATTTATCCTTAAATGCTCTTTCTTGTGCTATTGTTACTTTGGTTTGTATTGGTTGAACAAGTAATAATATATTTATAAATAGCCGAATCGTGTCTGTCAATCCGTTTAGAATTGACAGAATTACTGTTGCTATTTTAAACCTTGAGGCATCTACACCTCTTTTGTTAGCCCCCTCCCCCCCCCCACAAACAAAACGGGGGGAACGGGGGAACGGCACTTTTATTTAACTGTTGCTATGAAGGGACGTGATCATGGAGAACGGAGTCAGACATGAGAGCACGTGGGGCAGGGAGAGGGAAGGGGCAGGGGGGGCGGGGAAACGGCACCTCATATTTAACTTTTGCTATGGGACGGGATTATGGAGAACGGAAGCAGGCTTTAGAGCACGTGGGGCGGGGAGAGGGAAGGGGAGAGGGCAGGGGACGGGGGAATGGCACCTTTTATTTTACTGTTGCTACCTGTATAATGACAAACTTAATAAAACACTATTTAAATTAAAAGTTAACACATTAGGACATTAATTTTTATTTTATAACTCGCGACATACATTGTATACACCTCTTCTGTTAACAACCCCACCCCCTCCACAAACACAGGACTTTCTTTGAAGTTCGGACAAACTGAGTAAAACATGCCTTAAAAGTTTACGCATTTGGACATTCATTGCACATGAAAAATTATTTTTAAGCTTGGGTTACCGTTACTTTAACAACCAGCTGAAGTTTATACACTTAATTATCAGTTGATCTTTAATTATAAAGCCATTGGATTGGTTGTGTATAATAAATGGCAGCTTGCATGTGTCACACATGTGCTTCATAATATCTTTATAACGCAATTTGATGGGTGTTTTCTGGATATTGTTATTCTTTTTAAATTGACAGTAAAACTAACACTAACACTGATTGCTTAATGTGATCTGATGATGTCATCGCCACTTTACTGTCGTCACGTGGTCATTGTGTAACGCATCAGGGCCCTTGCACTATCAGATCATCAACAGTGCACATTGTTACGCGTAGCAGGTGTCAGGTGTGCTTACTGCCCAGTTATTAGCGGGACCCGCAGTACAGGAATTTGCACAAAACAAACAACATTGTAAAAATGAGTACAAGTGCGCGAACCGGGGATAATGAACGGGACGGCAACACAATTAATTTGACTGAAAAATAATACAAAACGGGAAAAACAGGGCGAGAAAATAATAATCAGAACTGAAAAAAATTATGGGGCTGGGGAAATAATACGGGAAAGGTAAACAGAAAAGGGATTAATAAATGATACGGGACAGGATAAAAAATAAACTGATCGGGGAAAAAAATAAACGAAACGGAGTACAAACAAGGACAGGGTAATTGGTATTGTGTGAAGTCACTCATTGCAGAGCAGACAGGCTCTTGATGTGCTCTCTGGCTTTTTTCGATTTATTTTTCTCTTATTTTGTTGTTAATATCCCTGCCTGCACTATACGGTTTAATCAGAAAACCTTATCTACATGGATGACCTTAAGACATTTTCCAAGGACGATAACCAGCAAAAAGGTCTGCTCACCATTGTGAAGACCTTCAGTGACGACATCAGGATGGAGTTCGGACTCAAAACAACAGACCTAAATGTAGAAATTGACACTGTCACTAAAATCAAGGAGATGGACCAAGAAGGTACATACAAGTACCTTGGAATAAATGAAGGTGACAGTATACAACACTCAGCCATGAAGGAGAAGGTCCGAAAAGAGTATTATAGAAGAGTGTGGATGATACTGAAGAGTGAACTTAATGCAGCCAACCGATTTGAGGCTATCAACACCATTGCAATACCTGTAGTATTGAACAGTTTCAGTATCATCAACTAAAAACTATCGGAGGTTAAGAGAATGGTTGCAAAGACAAGGAAAATAATTACCATGGAGAAGATGCACCATCCGAAAGCAGATGTTGACAGGATGTACCTACCAAGATCATCTGGAGGTTGTTGCCTGATGCTTGAACGGACCTTCAAAATCTCCACAATCAGTCTAGATGCTTATCTGACAAAACTACCGACCCACTCCTCCAAATAGTGAAACAACATGATAACAAGAAAAACCTCTACTCCATCAAAATAGAAGCAGTACAATTTAAAAGAGAGCTTGATTACCCAGAAATCACACCATCAGATAATGAAGCAACAACTATCTATGCACAATGAGTAAAGAAGACAGCAAAAACCAAGGGTCATGAACAACTACAGAAAACCTGGGAAGACAAGGTAATGCACGGGAATTATCCAAAAAGAACGAAAGAAGCAGATGTTGACCAACAGAAGACACACCAATGGCTCAAAAACACTGGGGTGAAAGCAGAGACGGAGGGCCTGATTGCCGCCCAAGACAAGAGTCTCGCCACCAGATCATTTCACCATCGCATCATCAATGATGGAATGAACCCACAATGTAGGATCTGCAGAAAATACGAAGAAACCGTAGACCACATTGTCTCCAGATGTCCAGAGCTGGCGAAGGCGGAATATATTCATCGACACAATAAGGCAGCGGCATACCTTCACTGGAAGATTTGCAGGCATTACAACATAGAGACGACAGGGGAGTGGTACAAACACCAGCCGACAATGGTCACAGAGAATGATGTAGTCACCATCCTGTGGGACATGCCGGTCCATACTGACAGAGAGATAAAAGCCAATAGACCCGACATCATCATCAAGGACAAAAAGGACCAGAGGTGTCTACTAATTGATGTATCTATAACTTCCGAACGAAACACCTCAATTAAAGTTACCAAGTAGCTGTCGAAGTACAAAGACCTTGGGATTGGGACTAACAGAATGTGGAGTATGAAGACCGAGACAATACCAGTGGTCGTCGGAGCTCTAGGACTAGTGAAGAAGGGACTGGATAAATTCATCGAGCGTATCCCTGGCAGCATAAGCATCAACTTAGTCCCAAAGACAGCACTCCTCGGCTCAGCCCACACACCCAGACATTTGTCCCGATCATCACACGGATTGTCAACAGATCTCTTAGCACTGGTGTTTTTCCTTCTTCACTAAAACACGCTGTGATCACTCCCATCATAAAGAAACAATCGCTTGATCGCAATCTGCTGAATAACTACAGACCTGTTTCAAACATTCCTTTCTTGTCTAAAGTTATTGCGAAGCAGGCCATCAAGAGCACCACCAACTACATGACTCAAGAGAATCTTGGAGAACCTCTACAATCTGCATATATAGAGCATTACACAGCACTGAATCGGCTCTCCTCAAAATCAAATACGACATCAAGCAGAACGTTTCCCATCGGAAAGGTGTTCTCCTCGTCCTACTGGACTTAAGTGCAGCGTTTGACACGGTGAACCATTCCATCTTGCTTGACCACCTTACCCATGTCATCGGGGTAAAAAGGAACTACACAGAAGTGGTTCAAGTCCTACCTATCCGGCAGAACATTGATGGAGCCTTCTCCGATTACCACAATCAAAGCTACGGTTTACCTCCGGGATCTATTGTAGGTCTCCAGTACTTAACTTGGTTACGTAATGAACGCCACAAATATACATCTCTTTGCTTATTTTCAAAAGCCAATTGCCTTTGATCTATCAAACTTCTCATGGATCACAGGCAATTGGCTTTTGCAAATAAGCAAAGAGATATATATTTGTGGCGTTTATTACGTAACCAAGTTAAGTACACCTTTCGTGAAGAAAAGGAATCGTTCCACAACAACTCGGTGAAAGATCTAAAACATAGCCAACCTGCACAACAGCACCGCCAAACAAAAAGACTGTGACCGTTAAAACTAAACATTCCACTATTCCTGGTGCTAATTTTGATCCTACTGAGATAGCCGAAACCATCAATAATAATTTCACCAACATCTGTAATCAGCTGCCAAGTTTGAACCTGGAACTTTTACCATTGTATTTACCAGCTGATTCACCACCGCCGGTTATACAACGCCATCAAGTTCTGAAAGCACTTGAAAGAATGAAAGTTAACAAAGCTGGACATCCATCAGATCTTCCACTTCGATTAATCAAGGAGTTTGCCATTGAACTATCTTATCCTTTGACAAGTGTACACAATGCCTGCATTACTGATGGAATCTTCCCATGTCTGCAAAACTGCTACAATTGTTCCAGTCCCTAAAAAGAAGAACATTTCATCTCTTGACCAGCTCCGCTCCATCTAGCTCACGCCAATATTTGCCCATGTTTTTGAAACATTCATAGCTAAAAGAACTTTGCAAGACATTTCTACTAAATTGGATGCTAAACAATATGGTAACATTAAGGGCTGTTCCACCACACACTATCTTGTTGAAGGACTGGATAAACCCGGCCATTATGCCCAACTTTGCACAGTTGATTTTACTAAGGCCTTTGACCGTGTTAACCAAACTATTGTATATTTGATCTTGCCAGGTAGAGTTGTTCTTAGAGAACTGTTGGGAGACTTCTCAGTTCTGAAAAGAACTGTCCTGCTTTTTAACTTTTACCAGGGCGGATGGTAAAGAAATAGGCTGGACTACTACTTTAGCTTATAGGATCGTAATTAACTGTACTGCCGCGGAGTCAGTTCTGAACACTATTGTTATTCAGAAACTTTTGAATCTCGGAGTCAGACTATCCACAGTTCCCATCATCTGCAGCTTTCTCAATGGTCGCACACACAATACTAAACTCATGGGTCTTTTTTCATCCATCAAATCAATCTCTTGTGGTGTTCCTCAAGGAACTAAATTGGGGCCAATACGTTTCCTTGTTCTTGTCAACGATGCTTCAATAGATTGCTGTAGACGATGGAAATATATGGATGATCTGACTCTGGGGGTTATTGTCCAACATGGGCAACAGGACAAATTGCAAAGTCACCTTAACAACTTAACTATTTGGTGTAAGGATAGTGATGTTCTACCGAAGCCTTCTAAGTGTAAGAGTATGGTAATTAGTTTCTTAAAGCGCCAAGTACCTGCTTCACAACTTATCATTAACTCGAGTAACTTAAGTCGGGTGTCTCATTTGAAATTACTGGGAGTAACCATTCAGAGTGACCTTAAATGGAACTTGCATATTACTGACATTATTTCTAAAGCTTCTTGCAGACTTTACACTCTATGTATTCTTAAGAAAGCTAAGCTCCTGTTTTTGACATACTTGCGGTTTACATTTGTTACATAAGACCAGTTCTTGAGTATGCCTGCCAAGTATGGCACACTTCAATAAGCAAAGAGCAAATTATCTCTTTAGAGCGTGTGCAGAAACGTGCCAGTCATATTATTTTAGGCAATGGATATATATTTCCTACTCACATGCTCTGTCTAGTCTTAATATTCCCACTTAAGAATCTAGACACCATAATCTGTTGCTCAAGTTTGCTAATAATCTTCGTTGTTCTAAACAATTTTGTCACTTACTACCCTCTTGCCAGAACTAACACCACTAACATGCTACTCAGAGCAGCCTCAACTACTAGCTTTCAAATACCGGAATGCAAAACTGAGCGCTATAGTAAATCCACGCTACCCTCATTAGCTAGAATATTGAAATAGTTTTTGGGGCTGCTTGGCAAATTTTGAACTTTTTGTCTGTTTTTTGATGTATGTTTTTACCATTTTTTCTTATTTTTATATTCTTTGGGTTTTTTGATGGCGTGTTTCTGCTAGTTAATGATTTTTTTCTTTTAATTGTTGTGTATTTATGTATAGATTTTGCCTGTTTATTGTTAATTCCATTTTTGTTAGCTCTGTAAAAACTTTGTAAATTTGAATGTTGTCAACCTTTTGGTTGTTTTTTATTCAGATTTTTTTATTCAAAATAAACCATTAATAATAATAATTTGCATTCGCAATTTACTCCAATCCCATTGGTTGTATCATCAGAAAGCATAACCTACAACATCACCTTTATGCTGACGATATTCAACTGTACATACCATTCAACCTGAATGACCCGCAATCCATAACCTCAGCTCTCTCTCGGCTATCCTCATGCATATCTGACATCAAGTCATGGATGACCCTTAACATGCTGAAGCTCAATGAAGAGAAAACAGAGTTAATCATTGCTGTTCCTGAGTCCTCTGACCATCTCCAACACGGTATCTCTTCAGGTCGGCGACAAAGTCATCAAGCCTTTTTAGAGTGTTCGCAACCTCGGGGTTGTTTTTGATTTGTCAATGTCAATACACTCCCACATCACAACTCTCTGCTTCAGCCTCAACTATCAACTCAGAAACCTAAGTCGCATTCGCAAATTTCTGGACTTCGACACATACCACTTAGTTATCCGTGCTAGACTATGGCAACGAGTTGCTCCTTGGATCTAGCACTTCAGACATCCAACGTCTTCAACGCATCCAAAACTAGGCGGCCAAACTGATTTGCAAAACAATATGACCACAACACCCTGCCTTCAGCAGTTACATTGGCTCCCGGTCAAAGAGAGGGTAACTTTCAAAGTTTTAGTTACTGTGTATAAATGTCTCCTAGGAATAGCACCGGGCTACTTATCATCTTGCCTTGCTCTCTACCAACCGCCACGCTAGTTACTGTGTATAAATGTCTCCTAGGAATAGCACCGGGCTACTTATCATCTTGCCTTGCTCTCTACCAACCGCCACGCTCAAGCTTGCGATCAGCTTCTGACTCATCTGCTCACAACCGGACTTTCTCCTTTGTTGCTCCGCGAATAAGGAACAAACTCTCAGTATGCATCAGAAATTGTAACTCTTTGCCTTCGTTAAAAAAATCTCTCAAAACTCACTTGTATCGGATGCACTTTGTTGTATTTATAGTTCCATTGGTTTGCTCTTTCCAGCACTTTGATCTTGATGTAAAGGCGCTTTACAAATATTTAGTTGTATGTAAAGGGCAATTCCACGGTAACTCGTGCTACACTTTATGGTGTCCTTTTTCATACTTCAGGCTCCAGTTATTAAACATATTTTGATTTGAATCTTAATGTTTTGTATTTTGAAAGCCAACATCCAAGGCTAGATCCTCATAGTAGTTTGACGAGAAAAAAATTAATTGTTGTATGCATGGGACTCGGTAACTCGTGCTACGAGCAGAGGAAACGCTAAAAAATTACCCATTTTTGTTTTGATTGTGTCCTAAAACAAAACCCAATCAAGTCTTATTGATTATATGATGAGTAACTACTATGCCTTAGTTTATTATGGTATACTTTAGAAAGATGTGCTCTTCTTAATTTTACATTGACATGCAAAAAACATGGTACGTACATTTAACTCGTGCTACGGTAACTCGTAACTCGTGCTACAGTTTGTCCGGCCATTAACGAAGTACTATTATTTCACAAAATGTAAAAGTTTCTTATAGAATTCCTCAGCAACTTGTAAAATGATCAAATATATTTTGTTAAAGTAAAAATAAACAATTTATAACACAAAAACAGTGTATTTGTAAAAACTTACCAAATGTATATGTGACAGTGACATCACAAAGAAGTGTGAAATACATAGTATCCATAGTTTGCATTTTTGCTTCAGTTGAATCATGGAGCAATTACTCCATGGTTTAATTTTAACTTACATGTACAACAACTTATTTTGGCATAGATGAAAGAAAAGTTCTTACAATATCAAGTAGCCTACACAATGTATCTGTTCAAGAATCTTGTGAAATTTGGACCACAGTTTTAACGTTCTTTCACATTTTTATTCATTTGGTTTTTCAGAATGTTTTCAATCATTCTTTCTTAGGCCACTTTCAGTAAAAATGAGTATCCAGTTCTGTGAGCAACAGCAACTCTGTACAGTAATTTTGCCCAATTTGCACAACTTCACCGGGAAAGTGGTCTCCTTCATAAGGCTTCATATTCAACCACAATATTTACAAACCATCGACCATCACAAATCTCAGTGTTTAGGTCTTTAGTAGTTTGCCTGCCACTGCCTACCATAGACCCCAGGCTTTAATATTGCATTTATGCACATCATTATGCAGAAGAGAGAGCGAGCTCTCAGTTGTTGCCAAGTAATACTTGGTAAAACTAACTGAATTCTCCTGCTGTATTAGGGGAGAGTGAATTGTGGTAACTCGTGCTAAATCGGTAACTCGTGCTACAGTTTTTAACGGATCATTAAAATGCACGTGGTAGATAATGCTTGACAGTTCAATTTCTTACAAATACTTGAGGCACCAATGGTAGAAGATAGATATTAATTGGCATCAATTAAAGTGTCACAATTTTGTAGTAAAATTAAAAAATGCATGTTTCGGTAACTCGTGCTTCACTATATCTAAAGTATCTGAAGGTAAGCGATGAAAGGAAAAGTGGAGGGTGATGGTTAAAATTGGATGAATATTTCTTGTACACCATATTTCATGAGTATAAAATGTAATGACTTTTATTGAAAACTGCTTATGCTGAAAACATTACCCCCCTTTTGCAAAAAATCTAAGTTTTTTAAGTTTTCCCACTGAAAAAAACACTTTCCGAACAAATGAATTTTTTATAATCAAACTGTGAAGCATGGCGTGTGTTTGGAATAATAAGAAAGTGTAAAGAAACATGTACATTGTAGGCACAATTTGATTTTCTCGAGTCATGTCCACTTTGGTTTGGAAATGCCCGTATGTACGTACTACGTAGAATTCTATCCATTAAATAACATCACCCCATTAGCGCCTCAGATCCATAGTCTGGATCCGGCTCTATAGGATGTATCGTTGATAGCAACAAATAAATTCTTCATAATAATAATAATACTACACCGAAAACAGCATATCTGGTCTGAGCACCAAAGTTAAGCAGCAAGTAAGGTGCTAAGCAAGTAAGGTGCTAAGCAAGTAAGGTGCTAAAATTAAAAATTTGGCTTGTTTAGCCAAATTCAAAGAGGGTAGGGTTTAACCAACACGGAATGACCAAGATAACACCAGTTACACAGAATACAAGTCAGCAATTTGAGTGAACAACACAACACTTGTGACAGGAGATGTTTATTGAACTTGTCAACATTAAGGTGACTTATTTTGGTGGTGTTCCTGTAATGCCTGTAGGTTGTCTTACTTACCTGGTTTATGAATCATATAGTGCACCCAGCCTGGACTCTGCTGTACACCTAGATTTCTCCATTCTGATTCTGTCATTAGGTGATTCCGGGGAAGCAATTTCACTAAAGCTGATGGCAAAATTACATGTCTGTAAAAAAAAAAAAACCATTTACGTTCATCACAAAAAGTTAAGATGGATAACCTACATTGTATCTCATGACATATGGATGAGAACAGAGGCTTTTTAACAGAGACTCAAGTCTGGTATTACATTTTGAGTAGCTGTCATTTGCTAGTAAACTTGGTAGAGTAAAGGGTTTATCCACCACCCATTACTTGGTAAAAATTACAAGATGATATCTATTAAAAGCAAATAGACAATCATAATTACTAAATCAACAACCACTAGAATGCAGACAGTATCAGTGAACGATTTCGCCTGTATCGCATCTCAATTTGCGATGAAATGTTGATGAAAAAAATCAAACACTTTTTGCTCTTGGCTGTGCTCCGTGGTCATAATGGGTTGATGTGGCTGGCAGCCAAAGGCGCCCTTAAATGCCAGCTTCACGAACACGTGTAGCCGCGTCCTTCGCAATTCAGCTCTTAGCTGAGAGTAAGGATGATTAGCCCCCCAAATTATTTGCTATGCAATTTAAAAAAGTGTATTGCAAATTTTGCGATCCCATTTGTGATACAAATTTTGCAGCATTTATGCTTGATACAAAAAATATTTAATTTTTTTCTACAAGAAATCTGATGCTAAATTAATAGAAATCAACGCCGACGGTCGACGAACTTTATACACCGCAGTAGGGCCAAATCGACCAATGAAAAAAATCATTACTCGCAATGTGGAAATCTGAGCGACGGTGACTTTATAACTAAACTGATGTTTTCTTCTTGCAAAGTAAGAACAAAAAAGCTGTTAATTTATGTTTAGAACATGTTCAAGATATTAAATCATTTAAACTGTTTTTTTTTTTTAATTGGACCTGGAGAAATGCAAGACCTTTGATCTATTTTTATTAATCGTGTGTAATGAAGACATATCGGTACATTATTGAGTCCTGATCTGCGTCCTAGTAATAATAATAATAATGTTATTATTGATCTTCATTTATTGTGAATATTTTGGCAATAACTGTCCAAACATAGAGTTCATATGTTGATGCAATTATTTAACATTCCAATTCAATTTTAAGACCTTCCCCTTCTCATTTATAAATTCACTTGATGCAAAGTTTATTAGACATTTAAGGCTGATTTTGGTGAGTTTATTTTAACAACCATTTGATGGTTATTGCGTCCTTAACCAGTTGACACTGGATGTCGTGTTAGTACACCCATGTTACTTCAAATTCGTGCCGGGAGATATGTCACCTTTTTCCCCACAATGAAAACAATTAAAGTCACCTGGAAGTGGTATTTTGTCAAAATAAAGCTTTTGTCACTAAAATATGCATTATGATCAGTGGAATATGAATAAACAATTAACTAAGGTTTAACAAAAATTAATTTCCATGTTATTGTATCTGCAATTTAAGCATTTTTTTATTTATTTGCTATGCAAAGTTATGAACTAAAAAAAGGAAAAAAATTTGCATAGCAGTTTTGCCAAACATCAAGGGACCTAATATGGACCTCTGGGGTAGCCCATACTCCAAATCAACTGGATCAGAGGCATAATTGATGAAAGAAACAGAACAAAAAGTCTTCAAAGTTTGAGCTGTAAAATGGTGGGCCTTATGGATTTGGGCAAAACTTATTTTTCATTACAAGACAGTGTGCAGTGTCAGATTTTTTTCAAAATACAAGGGAAAAAAGTTGAGTTTCCGGTTACATCACCAAAGCAATGAAGGAAATATTATGAGGAATATGGGTTTATATTTGTGTGATTTTATGACCTTTTCCAAGGAAAGCATTATTAGGGGATTGTGTACATGTATGTGATGGTTTCCTTTGTCTGTTCTTATATTCAGTTTGGTGGAACGATGTGGAGCATTTTGATTATAGCGTAATTTAAAATTGATATTTGAGATTCTATGTCAGAAATGCTTCATAGCTCACACGCCGTTGTTCCCCATATCTTCAAACATTGCAATGCGGAATTTGCGCTACCCATAGCTATTTTACTACTGCGGCAAGATAAGAAGCTCGTCGAACTCTGTCACAGAAAAATGCAAATGCTTGGAGGTTTATGAATATTCATTCCTTTCCTTCAGAGATATTGCCTAAATTTATTCAAGTTCTTTTTAACTTTGTGTAAATATTCATGAAGGGCTTGGTGCCAGGACCCAATTGGCCATGGTTGTTTGGGGTCAATATTAATTATGCAATATGCACACTTTTGACCTAGAGGGGATACCCCAACATGAGGAGCAGTGAACCTCAAGTTTAACCTTTCAGCTTATTTGCATAATCTTGGGGGTAAGTGTATCATAACAAAGGATCAGGGTGTCGGCTCATAGATTGTAGATAGAAGTGTGTGTGAAGTATATGAGAAAGGATAGTGGGAAGAATGCAGTTGAGTCTCCAGTGGTGAAGAGTACATGCCATTTTATTCTGCTGCTCTGCTGTTATGCTGCTATTTGTACATATATAGGTACAAGCTGTTCCTTAAATAATATTAAGTGAACATTTTCTGCGAGCCAGAATATATTTTTGCAGCCAGTTTAAATTTATGCCAGCTGAGTGCAGAGGGTGTGATTTACCCACCCAATATTTAACTTTGGCAACAAGGGAGACAGGTTGGACAACCCGATCAACAACCGTAAGTTAAATCCTTTTTATTATCATTTTCATGGAAGAACCAAGTGTATAGGGGTGTTGGAGTTAAGTGAAAACCTAAGTAAGGAAGTTCTATAGTTGTGTTTGATTTAAAAGAAAACCTAAGCAAGGTATTGATAAGTTTGAAGTGCCGTTGAGCTAATTTGAGCTGAGGTGTCTAGGAACACGGGGAAAGTAACCCATCAAATATTAAGATTGACGATCTTTAATATGGTGTATATTGGAGTATAAACTCAACTGAAGTTATTTATGAAGGATTGTGTATTATTATCAAATGGCCGAAATTATGGCAAAGTGTGTTTCATATGAATTTTCAGATGGCCTTTATGGGAGTGTGAAGGGCGGGCGCAAGAAGGCGCACCCCAGTGTAATTTTCAGAGGTGTCACATCAACATCCCACCCTTGACGGATTGGAAGTGAGCTGACGTGAATCAGATTTGTACGGCGAGGGGGAACGTACACCCACCAACGTGGAAGCAACATTCGCTGGAGGGGCAAGTTTGTAGTGTACAGCACAAGAGTGAACTGTGAAAACTATTATATAATTCCCCTCGGCCAAGTTATTTACTGTGAGTAAAGTGGAGTGGGGACGAACAACGAAAGGAAGTTTGGGAAGTGACGAACAATATATTTTGAAGAACGGTGGTGGGAGGCATTTATCCTCAGTTTGGAATTTATTTAACGTACTAAAGTTTGTATAGTTTAGCATACTACTACTGTGGAAACAATGTGCTATTTTGTCTTTAGTTGTAGACCCTAAGTGGGGCTAAAGATAATCATTGGGGTTTACTCGAGCTCGAGGGAGATTTGGGGATTGTAATTAGTAAATACGCAAGTGTATATAGATTGATTGGTGCGGGAATTGCTTTGTTTTATAATAAAGTATAGTACCAATGCAAAAAATTGTCTTTCACGTATTATTTATTGTAGTTTGAATTCGGGAGGCGGATCGGTTACCATTTGTTCTGACAAACTCCTTCTATTCCTTCCTCCATAGTAACGCCACTGAAATTGACATTGTCTTCTCCCTGATTTTGTTGTTCTTGATTTTGTGATCCAGTGGAACCACTTTTGAGCATTACGATTGGGGTCCCTTGGTTTAGTAAAAAAACAAAAAGAGAAAAAAAGAGGGACATTTCTAGCATTTTGATGGCAAAAATCTAAACACTGATTTGTATCATTTGTCGCTGCGTGAACAATCCCATGGACTTCCATATCAGCTAGAGGGAAGTATAGAATTTTTTCATATTACCATATCATACATGTAACATTACTATAATTACTATATTAATAATAATAATAATAATAATAAGACTTGTAATGCGCACATAATAATAATAATAATACACGGTTTTTATATAGCGCTTTTTCACGGGGTGTCTCAAAGCGCTTCCGACATTATTACCCCTGCCCCCGATTTCACGAAGCGCTGCGACGCGTCGCAAGTGCAAGTTGCGACCGGTTACACGTCGTAAGTTGCGATGCGTATAAATCGATTTCATCAAAGTTACGATGCGTCGGATACGTCGCAAGTTCCTTGACAACGAGGAAGAACACGTCGTAAGTTACGACGACCCATAGGGTCGTCGTAAAAATGCTATGTTTCATTTGTTTACGCACAATATGCATGAAAGGACATAACAATTACCACACGTAACTTCCGTGAACCAATCGGGAAGACACTAGACAACAAATGGAAATTTACCCTCCCCCCCCCCCCAAAAAAAAAAAAAAAAAAAGGACAGGGTAAAAGAAAAGAAAACAAACACACGCATAACAAACGAACACACACAAACTAAAACAACTAAACAAATAAATAATTATAAACCAAAAACCTAAACAACTAGTCCGAAACGGTTGAGTGTCTGCCATCTTGAATGAACTATAATACATGACTGTTTCATGACCAAGTTGTACACAACATAAAACAGCCGCAGTTCATCCTCGTCCAAAGGGTTGTTTTTATTAAGAGTGAAAATAGTTTGTATTGCGACTCGTCGCGCTTACGACGTGTTTGGTGAAATGGACTGTGGAACTCGTCGCAGCCGCGACATGTCTTAGGTCTGCGACGCATCGCAAACCCTACGATGCGTCGCTACTTGCGATGAGTTTCGTGAAATCGGGGGCAGGTCACTGGGCCTTAAATCATTCCTTAAACCATCTCAGCTCCCTGGGGAGTATACAGCCTATGCGACAATTATATGCGCTACATGGCTAAACCAATCACAAGAACCATCTCTGCCCTCACAGGTACCCATTTACCCCTGGGTGGAGAGAAGCAATTATAGTTTAGTGTCTTGCTCAGGGACACAAGTGTCACGACCTGGATTCGAACCCACACTCTGCTGAACAGAAGCATCAGAGCTTGAGTTCGGTGCTCTTATCCACTCGGACACGACACCCCACTGTGTTCAAGGCGCAAGATACAAATTAAGTTGGTAAAGATTCCTAGGAACATAAAAGCACATACCTGTATTCTAGACTTTCATCAAAGTACTTCTCAGAATAGGTGATCAGCTGTTGTACATTCTCTGACATTATGAATGGTTGAAAGAATCTGAAATATACAACAACAATTCTTAAATCAATAACAAAAACAATTGTAAAAATATCCATAAACATCTGAGGTGACTGTGTTGTACACATAAAAATTCCTAGAATGGGGGTAAGGGAGGGATTTCCAAATCCATGGTCATGCGCAGTGTTGTCAGTTGTAGGACTCTGACTCAGGACTCCGACCTGGGACTCCGACTTGGTTTTGGACCCAAAGGACTCAGCTTCAGGTCCTCCTCGAGTCCAGCAAAATCAGGTCTTTTTATGTCTTTTATTTTCTTAACCTGAATTTGGTTTTGCTGTGGAGCATACTGACAATCACCAATAATAGTCACGGAGTTAACCGACTGATAACCAACCTCCTCCCCACGCCTCAGTGTGGGGACGAAATTACTTAGCATGCGGGTGCAGGTGGATCGCGCAGTGCCATGGGGAGAAGTATACACAAACAAGCTCCAGGTTTGGAGTTCTTGGCGCATTCTTGGGCCAAATTTGCATATTGTTATTTTGAATTACCGTTGTTTCATCTACTGTACGTGTAGCTGGATCAGTGAAATGAGTGAAATCAGTAAATGAAAGCTCAGAGGCAAAACGAGCGAAACAACGTCTTGAGCGTCTCATGGTCCAATCTAGACTTGAAATCCAAAGACAGCTATACCGAGATCAATGTGCCGTCTATAATAACACAATTCTCTCGTAAAAATCTCAATATTTTCAGTCTGAAATTGCCCAATCTGATAATAAGCAGCTTGTCAATAAGCTCACCTCCCAATCATCATCATCGAATTTACCTGAACACCAATCAGATGCGCATTTGGCGAATGAATGTGCTCAGTTCTTCCACAAAAAAAACAGAACATTGCAAGATCGTTTGACAGTGTCGTTCAACCGGATGACATAGACATACCTGTTCCAGAAGCTATAACTCGTTAGCTTTACACATTTCCAACCTACCTCAGAGGATGCCGTCAGAAAAGTTGTTGTAGCTAGCCCATCAAAATTATGCTCATTTGACCCCGTTCCTACCTGGATAGTCAAACTTTGCTCAGATGAACTTCTTACATCACTTAGATAATCAACCAGTCGCTCATGTCAGGCATACAAAACATCCCACATCCACTGCTTAAGAAACCCAACCTCGACCCAAATGACTTCAAAAACTATCGACCAATTGCTAATCTGATGTTCATTGCAAAGGTTCTTGAAAAAATCGCATCTACTCAACTTAACACAAATCTTCTGGACAATCACCTTTTCTCTGAGGCTCAATCAACATATCGGAAGTTTCATTCTACTGAGACTTCCTTGACTAAATGACATGAATGACATCCTTCTAGCAATTGACAAGGGTCTGTTCTCATTTTACTGGATTTTTCTATACTGGACACTATTGCCACAACACCCTGACACAGCGTTTCAAGAGTTGCTATGCATTGACGGCACTGCACTAGATTGGCTAGTGTCATATCTGAAGAATCGTGAGCAACGGATTGTTGTCAATGGCGTTTTCTCCCAGCCCCATCCCTTTCCTCGTGGTGTACCTCAGGGGTCGATTATGGGACCTCTTGAATTCATACTTTATACCGGTCCTCTGAGTAAGGTCATCAGTGCTCATCGCGACATTCAACACGAAATGTATGCTGACGACACACAACACTACATCATTCTAAACCCCCAAAAGCACCACGAAGCTATCAATTCCTTGTAAAACTGTATCAGTGATCTGCAATATTGGGCTGTGGCTAACAAGCTCAAGTTCAACTCTACAAAGACAGAGCTCATACACATCACCTAACAGTTCCGGAAATTAGACAATCTACCGGTAATAATCATTGGTGGTGATGCTGTCACCGTCTCCGAGTCAGCTCGTGACCTCGGGTCATTCTTGACAGCCACCTACAGTTGGATAAACATGTACACAATGTTTGGCTGTGCAGCTTCTTTCGGTATTTATAAGATCGGGAAACTCCACAACTACCTTGACGTCAAATCAACGAAGCGCCTTGTCCATGCTCTCACCACACGCCATCTTGACTATTGCAATAGTTTATTGTATGCCTTGCCAGCTAATCACATCGCCCCCAGAGTAAAAAACACTGCGGCACGCATGGTCATATGAGAGTAAAGCATTATGAACATACTACACCGGTTCTTCATTCTCTAATAATAATAATAATAATAATAATAATAATAAGACTTGTAATGCGCACGGATCCACCCTGCTGGGTGTTCAAGGTGCAGTTAAAAAAAAAAAAAAACAGACACAACAAAATTAATCCTTGAAAACCTGTGACATAAGATTAAGTTTTGAGAAGAGATTTGAATTTTGTGGTACAAAGACAAGATCTAAGATTAAGTGGTAGAGAGTTCCAGATGCGTGGGGCAGCTGAAGAAAAAGACCTGTCACCCCATGAGTGTCGAGACTTGGGTTCAATGAGGAGAAGCATGGAACTTGATCGAAGATTCCTTGATGGAGTGTAAACTTGAAGCAGTTCAGATATATACAGTAGTGGGGAGCCTTGCCATTGAGAGCTTTGTGGACAATGAGCATCAGCTTGAAGATGATTCGTTGAGAAATCGGGAGCCAGTGAAGTTGTTTCAGAATGGGGGTGATAGAACAGGATTTTCTAGACAGTGTCACAATGCGGGCAGCAGTATTTTGGAGCCGTTGAAGTCGGGAAATCTGGTTGTAGGAAGACTGTAGAGAAGAGCATTGCCGTTGTCAAGACGAGAAGTAACAAATGCATGAATGACTACCTATTCTCAAGCGGATCCAGTCCAAAATTCTTCTCCTTGTTTATAAAGCCATACATGGCTTCACACCCGCATAACATCAATAGTCTCATCTCCCAAAAGTCGCCTTCTTCATCTATGAGCCTTCGATCAACATCCATCTTCAACTTTCCCAAGGCCCACGCACGAATACCTGCCATGGTCATAGAGCATTCTCAGTAGCTGCACCAACTTCCTCTTCACATCCGTGAATCATCCTCAATCAGCTCATTCAAGACTCGGTTAAAAACACATCTTTTCAGACAATGCTAATAGTGCTTTGATAGCGCTTTTTTCAGCAAAGGTTGGGTTTAGTCGGAACACATCAAATCTTAGTATTTATAACAGTTTGACATGAAAGCTTCTAAACGTCATCAACATCGCTGTCTTCTTTAGAGGAGTTTCATATCTGCCAGATGAACACATCCCCCACCCCATGATCAAAGTTACTATGGTCATAGATGATGGGGTGGCAGCATTGCTGAAAAAGCTCCCAGATTGGGGATCAAGTATCTGTCTTTCTGAGTCCTTGATCTCAATCTCCACCATCTCAATGTAATGAGACCACAGTTGGGAGTTTCTAGATTTCTAGAGTGCTTGTTGTTGAATTTGTTTATGAGCTCATGACCATTGTCACTCCAAAGAAAATCTGACAGCTGGCCTACTGCTCCTGAGAGTTCTGATGTGTGATTGCCGCCCCTCTATTTGAACTGCTTACACTTTAAGCAAGTGTACGATCCCTTCCACATCTTTTTGTCTAAACAATTTTCAACCAACCAAGATGTAGGGTGTGCAAACAAATTTGGAATGCTTAAGATATGCACTTTGGGAGAATATCACATCTTTAGATTTAATTTTACTGTAACCAGGGAGAGTTTAAGGAAAGGCATTGGAACAATTTTATGCAGGTCTGATCAAATATTGTTTTATTTCTTAGAACAACAAATAACAATTTGTTACACTAATTTGACTCATGTATAGTTTAAACCCGATTCTTAAGGCTACCAGATAATAGGGGCAGTCTGTAAAACACAATAAATATAGAGAAAACATTATTAGGCCTACTGATTAATAAAACAAACCTTAACTACAACTGGTTCAGCGAAATATTAAATCTTCGTCTTCGTCTAATATTAACGATCTTTTGACCACGAAGATCACTGCATTACAATCAAACAGTTATAATCCGTATAACTATAGATACTTTAAATGGGAGTTCAACTATTTCTTGGCAAACCAATACGTGTACGGAAGTATTAACTGCAATTCCAAACATCGTAACTGCAATTCCAAACATCATAAATCTAGTACATGCACGAGGATTTCTAGGACCTCAAGTTGCCTCATTATAACTTATAGTTTACATAAAACTCTCCACATACTGATAGTTAAATATTCCGTACCTTCAATAAATAACAGTGTCGTAACGTTGGTGGAATAACCTTGTCTATATGAGCTTCACGTCACGGTGGTCGGCATTTTAACTGAAGACAAAAATATATGCCAAACATTCTGATAATATTGTGAAGTTTGTGGAAAATGTGGAACATGGAAAATAGTAATTGTCCGAATAAATATTTATCTGAAGTCTTCTAATGTTCTAGAAATTACCGGTTATGGCCTACATCATTTGTAACTGGAAATAGCTTGACTGGTATTCGATACAAATCCTACAAGCGGGTCATGAGTTTGAATTTACTTAATAAATGCACAAAGGAATATGTTCAGTGCTAACTAGATGCAATCTTAAACATGTGAAACAAATAATGCCGTATTTCTCTAGCATTTCCACTATTTGGACATTCTAATATTAACAAATTTACGGCAATTGAACATTACACATTGTATTTTCATTGCAGCGTTTCTGAAGGTTTGCTACAATAATTATTTTCTACACTTTAACTCACCAATTCATCGCTTGAACACCATACTGTTACAGGTGGTAGGAACATTTATTTAAACTCAGTCCCCAGAAGTCGCAACTCATAAAACGTACTTGGCTAACTTAACAAACTAAGGAAACGGAAACATAACTGTTCCCTACAGTCGACCTCTCGTCTTGACGGCAAATGCAGGAATGAATCTCAAATTCCAGAAAAGGGAGTACACGAATTGTTAATCGACTGCTGGTATTTCAGCTATTATGTCAAGTCATTTCCAAATGTTTGTGTCTATTGGGTTCTCGTGCTTAGGAATTTACTTTTCCAATAGAATGTTCTCCCAGTGGATTTATTATCCAACACATTCCATTTCTACACTCACCGCAACTTAGCCTAGTATTTAATTTACGGGAGTGGCAGCTTGAGGTCAGCTGGTTACATTACCATACATTTGTGCACAAAAAAGGAAAAACTCATAATTTCACAGATTTGAAATGTCATTATGATGATGAAGTTTTATTGATAGATCCTTCACCTTGGGGTCAAATTTGGTCCAAAATGTAAACATTATTTTAATATTTGACCACAAAATGACCTTTACATGAAGGTGATATTTGAATTATTTTTTCTTCTGAAAAATAGCCCATTTACCTTTCAAAAAAAAGTTGGTTGAAACAAATATATGCACCATTGAGATGGGGAATGCTAACAATGGTAGTAGACTCAAAATATATACTTTTCAAAGAAAATCACACTTTTACGTTTTGCTTTGCGTTGGGACAATTCTAAAGTTGGGACCAGTCCAAAGATGGCGCCGTTGTATGGCGACACGGTTTTGCGTGCTCTCGTTATTTTACTCTTATTATCGCTTATGGGAGAGAGGAACTTCTTCTACTTCGCACCACGAAGATAGAGCTGTCAAAAGAAGTACTTTCACGTCTTCGTTTGATGAACATTTTGTCAGATTGTGATGGGCCAAGTAACGACCGAATGTACAGCACAACTCATACGAAAGCGGGGTAAGCGTGGTGGACTCTTAACCAGATTGCGTCAACGTAACCACAAACCTCCCCTCCCAAGTATGTTTTTAGCTAATGTTCGTTCACTCAGGAACAAAATTGATGAACTTTTCTGCACTATTCATAATCGGAAAGACTATCGGGACTGTTCAGTGTTTTGTTTCACTGAAACCTGGTTGGATTCAACTATCCCTGACTCGGCAGTTACACCCTCGGGATTCACCCTTTTTCAATCAGATCATAATTTTACTGAAGTGGGTAAATCTACTGGAGGTGGTTTATGTTTCTTACTGAACAATTTGTGGTGCACCGATGCCAGGATTATTTCACACTCATGTACACAGGAATTGGAGACTCTTATCGTGAAATGTCGGCCATTTTATTTGCCGAGAGAATTCATAGTGGCTGCAGTGTACATACCACCCGAGGCAAAAGCATCTGCGGCTATTGACCAACTTTCTACCATTATTACGAAGCATGAGAACGCGAACTCAGGTGCTGTTTTCATTGTTACCGGGGATTTCAATCATTGTAACCTAAAGAAGGGGTTACCGAAGTACTACCAGCACGTGGACTGTAATACTCGTCATGATAGAACTCTGGACCATTGTTACACAACAATCAAGGGCGCTTATAAATCGTTAAAGTGAGCTCCTCTTGGTAACTCGGACCACAATATGGTACACCTTGTTCCAGCTTACAGACAACAGCTTAAATCCAATAAACCAGTAAAACGCCTTGTTCCTCGATGGACAGATGAGGGCGTTCAGCGACTACAAGCCTGTTTCGACTGCACTGATTGGTCTTTGTTTGTAAACAGTTCAGCTGACTTGGATGAATGCACAGATGTCACAATGGATTACATCAAGTTTTGTGAGGAGATGTGCATTCCTAAGAAATCAACAACTCGTTATCCTAACGACAAACCTTGGGTTGACGGTTCAGTGGACAAGGCACTCCGCTCAAGGGACATGGCATTCAAACGAGGGGACAACGCATCTTGGAAACAGGCGAAATACGCAGTCAGGAAGACAATTAGTGACGCTAAACGCCGTTACCAAGGGCAACTCGAGGACGGTATTTCTTCTACCAATTCCAAAGAAATGTGGAAGAGTTTCAATAAAATGACTGGATACAAGCCCAAGTCCGTAGGTGTAACATCTAATGATCCGTTATTGCCAGACCAACTGAATGAATTTTATGCTCGTTTCGATCGCCCTTTGGACAGGGCAACAATGCCTTGTAGCGATGACCTTCTTCCTCCATTTCAGGTTTCGTTGGACGATACCCGCCGCGTCTTGTCCAAACTAAACGAGAGGAAGGCTCCTGGTCCGGATGGGATTTCCTCTCGCCTTTTGCGATCATGCAAAAATGAACTGTGTGACATTCTCTGTATTATTTTTAATTGGTCATTGAAGGTTTGTCATGTTCCTAAGGTATTTAAACATTCATTTGTCATTCCTGTGCCCAAGCGTACACCTGTTTGTTTAAATGATTACTGACCAGTTGCTTTGACGTCAATTGTTGCAAAGTGTTTAGAGTCTCTGGTACGGCAATATATTTTAGCTAATATTCCACCTGCTCTTGATCCTTATCAGTTTGCTTACAAGAAAAACAGATCAGTACAGGATGCAGTGTCTCTCGCATTATTTAATGTAACACGGTTTCTGGATCAAAAAATGCCTAATTATGCCAGACTTTTATTCATTGATTACAGCTCGGCCTTTAACACAATTTCACCTTTTAAATTATATGACAAGTTGACTCTTCTAGGTTAAATGTTAATCTTTGTAAATGGGTTTTAGACTTTCTATTGGATCGTTCTCAGATTGTCAGAGTCGGAAATAATTACTCCAAACCCTTGGTTTTAAATACCGGGACGCCACAGGGTTGCATTTCGTCTCCTTTGCTGTACTCGTTATTTACATACGACTGCGTCAGTACTTCAGCCAGCAATTTTATGGTTAAGTACGCTGATGACACGACTGTATGTGGATTAATTAAAAATGACGAGACATCGTACCGAAATGAAGTACAATCTATTGTTAACTGGTGCACTGAGAACAATCTAGAATTAAATATCAATCCAACACAGGAATTTGTTATTGATTTTCGCAAAAATCCTGCAGCTATTGCTCCCTTGGTCATTAATGGTTCTGAAGTGGAAATAGTGAAATGTTTTAAACTTCTAGGTGTACATTTATCATCTGATTTGAAATGGGGATGTAATGCAGATTCCATTGTTAAGAAAGGTCAGCAAAGATTATTTTTCTTGAGACGGCTGAGAAGCTTCCATGTCAGTCAGCCACTTCTGTTGAAGTTCTACCAAGCGGTGATTGAGAGTGTCTTGACACAATCAATGATCGTTTGGTGGGGCAATGCAACAGCCGATGACCGGAAGCGTATCAGCCGGATCGTTCGCACCGCTAGTAAAATCATAGGTTGCCAACTTCCATCACTTGATGAACTGTATCTCTCTCGAGTTAAAAAATGGTTAATTTTTAGTGTAATTTGTATACAACATAATATTTTTAGACACGCAAAACCAAAACGAATTTCACTGTACTAATATTTGTTTTTTTACAAGTGACAATAAAACATTATTCTATTCTAAAATTATTCTATTCTATTCTAAAAACTACAGTTGAGTTGAGACAATTCTTAAGTTGGGAGCAGTCCAAACTACAGTTGAATTGGGACAATTCTTAAGTTGGGACCAGTCCAAACTACAGTTGAGTTGGGACAATTCTTAAGTTGGGACCAGTCCAAACTAAAGTTGAATTGGGACAATTCTATAGTTGGGACCAGTCCAAACTACATTTGAATTGGGACAATTCTTAAGTTGGGACCAGTCCAAACTACAGTTGAGTTGGGACAATTCCTAAGTTGGGACCAGTCCAAACTAAAGTTGAGTTGGGACAATTCTATAGTTGGGACCAGTCAAACTACCGTTGAGTTGAGACAATTCTAAAGTTGGGACCAGTCCAAACTACAGTTGAGTTGAGACAATTCTGAAGTTGGGACCAGTCCAAACTACAGTTGAGTTGGGACAATTCTAAAGTTGGGACTAGTCCAAACTACAGTTGAGTTGGGACAATTCTGAAGTTGGGACCAGTCCAAACTACAGTTGAGTTGGGACAATTCTAAAGTTGGGACTAGTCCAAACTACAGTTGAGTTGGGACAATTCTATAGTTGGGACCAGTCCAAACTACATTTGAGTTGGGACAATTCTATAGTTGGGACCAAGCCAAACTACAGTTGAGTTGGGACAATTCTTAAGTTGGGACCAGTCCAAACTACAGTTGAGTTGGGACAATTCTAAAGTTGGGGCCAGTCCAAACTACTGTTGAGTTGGGACAATTCTTAAGTTGGGACCAGTCCAAACTACAGTTGAGTTGGGACAATTCTATAGTTGGGACCAGTCCAAACTACATTTGAATTGGGACAATTCTTAAGTTGGGACCAGTCCAAACTACAGTTGAGTTTGGACAATTCTAAAGTTGAGACCAGTCCAAACTAAAGTTGAGTTGGGACAATTCTATAGTTGGGACCAGTCCAAACTACATTTGAATTGGGACAATTCTTAAGTTGGGACCAGTCCAAACTACAGTTGAGTTGGGACAATTCCTAAGTTGGGACCAGTCCAAACTAAAGTTGAGTTGGGACAATTCTATAGTTGGGACCAAGCCAAACTACAGTTGAGTTGGGACAATTCTTAAGTTGGGACCAGTCCAAACTACAGTTGAGTTGGGACAATTCTAAAGTTGGGACCAGTCCAAACTACTGTTGAGTTGGGACAATTCTTAAGTTTGGACCAGTCCAAACTACAGTTGAGTTGGGACAATTCTGAAGTTGGGACCAGTCCAAACTACAGTTGAATTGGGACAATTCTTAAGTTGGGACCAGTCCAAACTACAGTTGAGTTGGGACAATTCTAAAGTTGAGACCAGTCCAAACTAAAGTTGAGTTGGGACAATTCTATAGTTGGGACCAGTCCAAACTACATTTGAATTGGGACAATTCTTAAGTTGGGACCAGTCCAAACTACAGTTGAGTTGGGACAATTCCTAAGTTGGGACCAGTCCAAACTAAAGTTGAGTTGGGACAATTCTTAAGTTGGGACCAGTCCAAACTACAGTTGAGTTGGGACAATTCTAAAGTTGGGACCAGTCCAAACTACTGTTGAGTTGGGACAATTCTTAAGTTGGGACCAGTCCAAACTACAGTTGAGTTGGGACAATTCTGAAGTTGGGACCAGTCCAAACTACAGTTGAATTGGGACAATTCTGAAGTTGGGACCAGTCCAAACTACAGTTGAGTTGGGACAATTCTTAAGTTGGGACCAGTCCAAACTAAAATTGAGTTGGGACAATTCTAAAGTTGGGACCAGTCCAAACTACAGTAGAATTGGGACAATTCTTAAGTTGGGACCAGTCCAAACTACAGTTGAGTTGGGACAATTCTTAAGTTAGGACCAGTCCAAACTACAGTTGAGTTGGGACAATTCTAAAGTTGAGACCAGTCCAAACTACAATTGAGTTGGACAATTCTAAAGTTGAGACCAGTCCAAACTACAGTTGAGTTGGGACAATTCTAAAGTTGGGACCAGTCCAAACAACAATTGAGTTGGGACAATTCTAAAGTTGGGACAGTCCAAACTACAGTTGAGTTGAGACAATTCTAAAGTTGGGACCAGTCCAAAGTACAATTGAGTTGGGACAATTCTAAAGTTGGGACCAGTCCAAACTACAGTTGAGTTGGGACAATTCTATAGTTGGGACCAGTCCAAACTACAGTTGAGTTGGGACAATTCTAAAGTTGGGGTGGAACAGGACTTGATCTTCCTAAATCTTAGGATCCATCGTAAAGGGATGCTGCAGTGAATTCAAATAAAACAGTTAACTTTGCTGTCATTTATTTCTGATATATATATTGAACATCAATAAAATGCGTTTTGTTTATTCCCAACATATCTGACTTGAGTAGTTAGCAAATAAGGCATGCCCCCCTTTTGTGGATTGTTACCGTGTCCCCCCCCCCCCTACCATAAATGTCACGTCGGGAATTCAAACAAATTGTCGGCAAAAAGAGTCTGGTCCCTAACTACATGCGCCTAGGTACCAGGCCACACAGTGCACACTTCTCTATAGATGATGTGACCTCTGACGTCACACGAAAACCATAACATGATTCGCGCGCATACCGCCGGGCAAAACCTTTGTGTTTTGGCAGCCAGCTAGAAAGTGTACGTAATCTTACTATGACTACGCAACTCAGTGCCCGGCGAAACATGACGTATATAGTGTTTTGTCAACAGAGGGCAGTTTGAATGTAAACATAGGTCACATCGTCTATATGCACATAGCTAGGGGGCCTGGCGGCTCGGGTTACCGACCTGACGTCATGTTCATGCAAATGAAGGCTCCCTTTTAGGGGCGGGTTGGGTTCCCCTTATCTCTTGGAGACCATTTTATAAAATTTAATTAAAACAAAGTAAAAATATTTCAGGTTTAAAAAGTCGTGTTTAATCGTTTAAATGAATAAAAAAAACGCTGCAGCCACCCTTTAAGTTTTAGGAAGAGTTTTGTGAAAACGACCTCTGAACTGAATCGTGATGCTAGTTATATGTTATCAGGCCTACACATTTCTTTTAAAGGCCTGCAAAAATGCACTCACCTGCAATGGCTTGCATAAACTAAAAGACCCTTTCTTGAGGTCAGTCACTGAGTCAGCACAGTCAGTGTCATTCAATAGGTCAGGTGTGTTCTGCCTCGGTTGCTCTGGTCTGCTGGTCAAATCAAAAACAGTCTACGGTTGGTGACAAACACTTAATACATCAACATACACAGTGACAGTCCGTCATCTATACTATAATTTAATTAATGCCTAAATCGTATGCGCGTGCCATGTTGTTTTCGGTCAAGTGGAAGCCAAGAACAATGAACAGGATCACCACAAGGAATTAACGGGTGCCTGACGGAGGTGGGGGTTATTAGAGCACGTGGGACAGAGAGAGGGAAGGGGGCCACACAATGTGGCACGTCTGTGGAAATGGGGGATGGGGGAACGGCAAAAAATGAAGGGAACAAATTAATTAAACGGCTATATTTTATAAACGAGACGGATAACTTTCTGTACGGCGTTACCACTTTTTCACTAATTTTTACAAAAAGGGATGTTTCATTAAGGGTAAATTAGATTATATTATTTCATATCGAATGAAAAAATGGAAAGAACGGTTAAGAAGCAGTAGCAGTACTTCTAGAAACTATAAGGCTCCCCTGTGAGCCTTATAGGGATCTCATATTTAGGGCTTCCTTAACGCTATTCGTTTTTCAAATCAGCGTTGATGGGTGAAAGTTTTACGACCGTTAGCCAGCCAGAACTGAAGTTTCCTGAATACTGTACACCTAAAGCTTTCCCCAACTTACTCAATATACAGTCATAATGCTTGCATTTCCGTTTTGCTGAGTGAAATTAAAAAGCATCGTTGAAAAATACAATTTTTTGCTCGGTACTCACTGTTGTTTTTCTGTAGTACAAAAAGAAACTTCAGTTATGGCTGGTCCTAAAACTTTCACCTATCAACGCCGATTTGAAAATCATATAGCGTTAAAACAAGGCTCAAAATACATGCATATCTTTGTTTCTTTGCTAGGTAGCTGCTCATAGCTGCGCATTTAAGATTTAGAGGAGGAGGTCCTGACAGATTGTTTTTGCAGCCTATGGACTTACGTGTATTGAAGCTGTCCACACAGGGACATTTGTTTGACAATTGACATGATTTTGAGAATGGTCTGACGGACAAAAACAAAGAATACATTAAAATATAATATCTCCGCAACCTTTAAAGATAAATGATTGATTTTACTACAATTAGATTACGTTTGAGACAAGCTTTCCAATAATGGTACCAAACTTCTTTTTTTTCGTAAAAAAACTAGAAAACCCGTCGACCTCCCTACTACGCAACCTTTAAAGATAAATGATTGATTTTACTACAATTAGATTACGTTTGAGATAAGCTTTCCAATAATTGTACCAAACTTCTTTTTTTTCGAAAAAAAATTGGAAAACCCGTCGACCTCCCTACTACTCTACTCTAGCATCCGTCGCGAAACTAAAAAAAAGGTTACACACCTATATTTCGACACCCCTCTGTTCCGACACCCCTATGTTCCGACAATTATTACTCTGTTGATCAATAACAAAAACGCAACTTGTATTACAGCCTGGTTTCCCGGCGAATTTCTGCCGGGAATAGGTTTGAACATTCATAAGTTGAATTTGTACTGTTTTTAAAAGTGATGGGATCAATTAACGATATAATTTTGTTGATTTTGTTGCTTGTTGAGGCATGCATTTCTTTCTTTTTTTGTGGTTATAAACATGAGTTATGGCTTCCCGAGTAAGCTGGCAACAAATTACTCGGTACTTTGCTAGTGTTAGATGCGTGTCCATGTTTATAAAATTTCATGAGCCTTCAATTTATTGCGCCGATGTGTGATTTCTTGCATTTGCCTCCGCAAATAAAAGAAATGATTTTTGGGGTTGAACAAAGAATTGACTAGAGTGGGATTCGAACCAACAACCTCCGGATTAACGTGCCGGCGCTCTACCAACTGAGCTATCTAGCCCTATATTGGCGGTGTCCCTATTTTGTCAATATCTTTGTTCGGGGGTGCCAGTCAGAAGCCATACAACCGTTAACTGCCGTGTAGCCAGGGATCACACCCAAATTACGACACAACCTGGGAAGCGGCAGCCAGGGGATCACCTTAAGGGGATGCGACATTTTGTTTCTGATATCAATATAAACCACAAGGGAAACTGATTGGGTAAGTTTGTAAATTATTTTTGGGGTTGAACAAAGAATTGACTAGAGTGGGATTCGAACCAACGACCTCCGGATTAACGTCCTGGGACACCGCCAATATAGGGCTAGATAGCTCAGTTGGTAGAGCGCCGGCACGTTAATCCGGAGGTCGTTGGTTCGAATCCCACTCTAGTCAGTTCTTTGTTCAACCCCAAAAATAATTTACAAACTTACCCAGTCAGTTTCCCTTGTGGTTTATATTGATAATAAAAGAAATGTTAACAATAATAATAAATAATTAAGTCCTACCACCCCTCCATTACTCAGTCCTTTTCTAAATAAACCAAAGTTTCTATTTTTTAATAGCAGAATAACACTTTTCAAACATACAAATTAAACTCCTCTGGGTGACTATTCATAAAGACAGGTTACCGGTACAAACAATGTGGACTAAATTACTGTCAGGTGTAGTTTCTCTAAGTCGCACCGTTTTTTTAATGGCTAACACAAAATATTTGTGCAGGTTGTCGGAACATAAGGGTGTCGGAACATAGGGGTGTTTTGGTCGTTGGAATATAAGGGTGTCGGAACATAGGGGTGTCGGAATATAGGGGTGTCGGAACATAGCCTAGTAATAGGGGTGTCAGAACATAGGGGTGTCGGAACATAGGGGTGTCGGAACATATCTGTATCTGTATCTGTCGAATACTGCAACAAACTCCTCACATCACAGGATACATAGTAGGAGGTCCTGTTTTCGAGGTGTCCCTAAAATCGTGGCAAATCTTTTACCTCTCTGTGCGCGATGTAAACAGTCCATAGATAAAAATTGTGTGAGTAGGATTTGAAACTTTGCATGGTGGAAGTAAGATATAGAAGAGTTTGCGGTAACACCATGTAATAACAATCTCTAAATGAGTTGGGGTGGTTCTGAAAAGAACCGTTGGATTAACTCGACGTTTTGATCAGTATGCTCTGATCTTCTTCTGAAGAATGCTGGACTCTGATGCTGCATGCTGCTTAAGTACTGGGCGGCAGATCAGCGGTGATGCACGAAGGCGGGAAATACAGGCGGGAAGTGAACTCGATGATGCGTGGTGAAACCTGTTGTGGAGCCTTGGGTGGTGTGTGGGGGGTGTGGGCTCACTGAACTGTGTCAGTAGGATCAAGCACAGGGGATAGTGAGGGTGTGGGGCCTACATTTAGGTGACTGAGGGTATAGATGACCCAAAGCAGTCTAATGGTTGGGGGCCTAGGGGGTGACCGTGGATATAGAAGATCCATTGGTCGGGAGGAGGGGGAGCCAGATGTCGCTGATGTGGAAGCCGATGTCTTGGGGTACGGTGTCATGCTTACGTGGATCTCGATGGCCTCTCTGATGCGTCTAGGGTGCCACGCCTGGATTGGAGCGATGATTTCTGCTGCTTCCCAGTTCACTCGGTGGTCAGTGATGTGGGAATGCTTGACGATGGCGGATTTATTGAAGTCCCCCCTCCTTCTAGTGGGAAGGTTAGGCCCGGTTTCCCCAACATAAACCTTACCACATTCGCATGGAATGCGATAGACTCCGGCACGGGTGGAGGGGTCCTTCTTGTCCTTGTGCGATTGGAGAGAGCCATGGAGTTTCTTCGGGGCGGAGTGGTACACCTTGATTCCTGCTTGCTTGAAGATGCGTTGGAGGCGATGCGAGGGGGGACCTAGGTATGGTAAACTAACTGTGGGTGTGTGTGTTTGACCTTGGGTATAGGAGACACTTTGGTCGGGGGGGAAGGGCTTGCTTGTCTTGACTTGCTTGGCGTTGTATCCATTCCGCTGTAGAGAAGTGGTGATGTGCTGCAACTCATGCTGGAGGCTATCCGGATAATAATAACAGTATTATTATCACAAATGGTATAAGCCCGTTGAACCAGCGCACGGTTGACTGACGACTTGATAGCTGGGTGATGGAAAGACCGCTGATGTAGGTAACGGTCGGTGTGGGTGGGTTTCCGGTAAATGCTGTGGTGGAGGGTGTCGTCTTGGTTTCTTGTGATGAGAACATCCAGAAAGGGTAACTTTCTGGAATGTTCTTACTCCATAGTGAGCTTGATACTTGAGTGTTGTTGGTTGAGGTACTGCAGAAATTCATGGAAAGAGTCCTGACCGTGGGGCCACACGACAAAGGTGTCGTCCACGTAGCGGAGCCACAGGCTGGGTCGGAGGTCAGCGGAGAGGAGTGATGAGGACTCGAACTCTTCCATGAATATGTCAGCTAGAACCGGGGATATAGGGGATCCCATGGAGGTCCCAGCTGTCTGCTCGTAGTACTTGCCCGGGAATTGAAATCAACTGGAGGAAACGCATGTGTAAAGCAAATCATGAATTTGGTCAGGTGAAAGACCAATACGATCAGGGAGGGATGGGTCATGTGATAATCTCTCCTTGGCCAAGAAGCAAGCTTCATCTGTGGGCACGTTGGTGAAGAGAGATTCCACATCAAAACTTACCAAGATATCAGTGGGTTGTAGGGTTAGGTTGCGGGTAATGTCAACAAACTGGGTGGAATTGGAAACATGGTGTTCAGTGAGACCCACCAGGGGTCGAAGTACTTTAGCTAGGTACTTGGCAGTGTCGTAGGTGGGGGAAGGGAAAAAAAGGAGACGGAAGAAAAACAAAACTTGTGTGGTTTTATTTGCCAAGCAAAGAGTCTCCTCTCCCTTGACCAAAACTTAGAAACACGTAAGGCTCCACTGGTCATTTGCACTTGTAAATGCACAAAGTTTGGTACTTTAGGCATTTCTACAGGGTACAAAAATATGTCATAATGTTGAGGCCATATAAAAATATTTGCCCACCGAAAAAGTTTCATCAAACGCTATTTCAATTCACAATTCACGATGTCGATGATCAAAATCATGTGACTGAATGTTTTGTTGAGCATTCTTGAAAAAAAATACAGAGGCTTAAAGAAGCCATGTGCCTTATATCATTTTCTAATATTTTTATTTTGTAATCCTCGTATCAATGCTATTATTAATATTAAAATTTAAACATCAGCTTTTTGATTCAATTATCACTGTTTATTTATACGCTTTACTATAAATATTAAGAAAAAAAATATTTAAAAAATAAATAAAAATCAGATTTGGAAGCCAGTAATAGGAGACTTTCCAACGCTAGGTGGCAGCAGACATACCGGGTAAATTTCCATTGTTTACGTAGTTCTGAACATGCGCATAATTCTGAGAACAATGGATTTACCCGGTAAGTCTGCTGCCCTCTATCATCCCAGAAAGTCTCCCATTATTCACACTTTTTATATTTTTTATATTATTTTTTTGGATAACTTTCAGTATGGCGCCACCACTTTTTCACTCATTTTTACAAAAAGGGATATATCTATCAGGTAAATTAGATACTATATTATTTTATTTCGAATGAAAAAGTGGTGGCGCCATACGGAAACTTTTCCGGTGACAGTGATGAGACACTAATGGTGACAGTGATGAGACCGATGTTAAAAGCGGAGCCATTACAGCTCAACAAGGTGGGCTACTGCTGGCTATAGAGTCATACACAGAGTCTCAAAGTCAAAGAACACTTTGTAGTCACTGCAGATGTTTCTTCCATGATGGCTTCACCGGGAAACCATACTTTCTCGTTTGCCGTGAAAACAGGAAAAACTCAAAACAAATGGGGCCAGTTGAAGTCATTGAAGATCGGTGTGAGCATGGTCATAATAGTATTATAGTATACTTACTTAAGTCATGGAATCCGAGCCGAGATTTTATTTTATTAGGGTATTGCGGAGGCGCTCTATGTGATCTTCTTACCCCTAGTGTATACTGTACTACTTAGTACTAGACTACCAAGTACTTATTGTTGTTTTCCCAGTGGCTGCATGCTTAGCCTTTAGCCAAGGCGCACGCGGCACACCGGATAGCACGCACAACCCCAAAAATGTAACGCACGAAAAAAGACTATCACCGCGAGCGGCAACCTTCGCCGCTCGCGGTGATAGTCTTTTTTCGTGCGTTACATTTTGGGGTTGTGCGTGCTATCCGGTGTGCCGCGTGCACCTTGACTGAAGGCTACTGCATGCTGCGCTCTACGTCCTACGTGCAAAGTTACCAAAGTTCACAAACGTAATAATAATTTCGCTCGTCCCCACCGTTGCAATCGTCCTTACATAAACAGCTGGAGTCGCCGATCGTTGAACGAGGTTGGATGGACAGGTTTCTAGCACCTCGAAAAGTGTCGGCGCTACACGATTTGCTGTACATCAATTTGCAATTTTTAATAAATTTTTGACTTACGTTGAGAGTCAGAAATTCAGATCCGGCCGACTTAAACAGAAAGACAATGGCGACAAAGTTAAGGTAGGCGTGCCTAACGTTAATTTAACAATAGGAAGAAAAAAAAACGTATCTTCAGTTCAGTTCAGTTCATTTATTTCCAGAGTATTCACAAGTTTTAGGCCTAACAGTAACACACATACAGACATAAGTTCATAAATAATAGAACTTGAAGAAGGTAACTTGAAGAAGGTTAGTTGCGATATAACGTTACCCTCCTCCCGACGGCCGCCAGGCCGGAGGGTTACGAGATAGGTTCGAGCGAAAACGGTTAATTTGGTCCAACACGTACAATTTCGACAGCTAGTCACCAGATTTTCCCCATTTTTACCACTTTCAAAAATCATGACACAAATTCTGAGGGTACGAACTTAATCCGCAATGAATGTTTAATGCAGCCTGCCATATTAATACATTAATAGAAAAATAATACTCAAAACACCATTTCAAATTTAGGAAATATTTCGAAGAAAAATGGACCAAATCTTACCAGATCCCGACGCAAATTCCCAGGTTCATATTTTGAACCTGTCGCATCGCTTTGCAAACGCATTATTTTGTTGTTGGGCTAAACCATTCTGTAAAAGGGGTGTTACAATGTTGCAGTGCGTGTGCACGCTGTCCGTTTGCATTGCACGCCGTTCACTCATAATGTAGCCCCACTTGTGTGGCCAAGGATAGCTGATCCTTGGCCACACAAGTGGGGCTAACTCATATTTATAATGGTGCGCATTATACATTGCGGATTAAGTTTGTACCCTCAGAATTTGTGTCATGATTTTTGAAACATGGGGAAAATCTGGTGACTAGCTGTCGAAATTGTACGTGTTGGACCAGATTAACCGTTTTCGCTCGAACCTATATCTCGTAACCCTCCGGCCTGGCGGCTGTCGGGAGGAGGGTTACGTTATCGCAACTAGAAGGTTAGTTGCGATAACGTAACCCTCCTCCCGGCGGCCGTTGGGAGGAGGGTTACGTTGTCGCAACTAGAAGAAGGTAAGGTGTTGGAAATTGACTAATATCCTCAAATTATGCCTTTTTCTTTGAATTGGGAAGAAAAAAAATGATGCCATATATCAACCGATGCCCAAATTATCTTCATTTGTTATTATATGAAGTATGCAAACATACCCAACCCTGGTGTCATGTGTTTTCAGTAGGATAACAGGAAAATTGTTCACAATCAAAAACTGATTTTTTTTTTTCAAATCATCTATCCAATTTTTTAACAATAACACTTACACTTCTACTTCTAGAAATTATAAGGCTCCCCTGTGAGCCTTATAGGGGTCTCATATTTAGGGCCTCCTTAATGCTATATGTTTTTCAAATCAGCGTTGATGGGTGACAGTTTTACGACCGTTAGCCAGCCAGAAGTCAGAACTGTAATTTGTATGTATTGTACACCTAAAGCTTTCCCCACCCCACTCAATATACATTCATAATGCTTGTATAAATTTCCTTTTTGTTGAGTGAAATTAAAAAACTTCGGCAAAAAATACAATTTTCTGCTCGGTACTTACACTTCATGGTGTGTTGAAATTTTGGTTTTACGTTGCGAGAGACAGTCCGCCTTTAAAAGTGCTCATAAATGCATGCACGACATTGGAGCAACGTCATATGGTTTCACACCTTTCTTTGGTTGGTATTTTATTGAATATTCCGAAGCTAGTATGGCGTGCAAAATAAATCAAAAATATTATTCAATTACTACTTAACAAATTTAATTACATTTGTGTCCCAAGGCATTATGGCTACTATTAGGGACCGCAACAAAGCGCACCGCGCATGCGCGCCACCGAAAATCGGGCTTCCTTTTTTCTCACGCAATCTTCCGTGTTGCTCGATTCGACTGTATCGCTGTGCATGCTGGGTAGTTTCACTTGACAGCTGACTCCATGTGTTGTTGACATCGTAGCGTCGGGATTAAAAAAAAAAAAAATCATTGAATTCGACCGAACTTTGGCCGTATTTTCGAACAAAGTTGGAGGTGGGTAACTCAAAACTGAATTTTCGGGTAGAAGGGTAGGGGGAGGCTCAAAAACGATGCTGGAAATGGAAAGATCGGCACCGAATTAACTTAGAAACTTATGAGACCGAGTGAAAATTTGCAGCCCTAAGAAGCGATTTTCATTTTTAAAACCGATCTTTCAGAACGGTATTGAGTTGACATATTCTGGGGGTCTTATATTTGACGTCTCACATGATTTTTATAAAATAAAGGTTGCCTTTTAGTTTCACAAACAAACTAAGGGTTTCAGGATGTGTAAAACGGTCCTCTGCCTCTGTTGTTTAAATTACAGTAAATTATTTAGCTAACTAAAATATTTGTTATATTAATAATAATATTATTATTATTTTTTTTTTTACTTTTTATTCTGTGGTTAATCATGGGAGTACATTTTGATTTTGGTTGAAAAACCTTGGTCAAAAATGTACTTTCCATGTTTTAACTGTGTATTCTGTGCGCCGAGGGAGGGGAACCTACATGTATGGCCAATTTTTTTGTAGTTCTAAGTTGTAAAATGCCACATTGGTGCCTACAGTGTACAGACAGTTGCATGAATCATATCAATGGACAATACATATTACTTATTAGTTGTAGGGACCGCAACAAAGACTACGTTATTTCCTTCCTTGGCATTATATCCTGACCTACGGACATTGCCGAGTATCACGTAGAAGTAGAAGTTCAAACAGGTGGAGGGATATTTGAATTCAGAAGCAAGTACTAATTTAAGAAATTAATTGGAACTATAAAAATAAAAAAAGTTAGGTTTAGTCGAGAAGTTCTGCACCAATTCATGGAAGGCTCCAAAAAAAGAGTCAACAAACAAATGACTGAAGTCTCATATTCTTAAACTTATTAATGCAGCAAAGAGTGTCGCTGAGTCTTTGTCTGTTCGGAAGACCCCAAATAATGATATATTATTAATTCCCCTTTTAGTTGGCAAGAAATTCAAACATATTTGGACAACTTAAGATTGGGACCAAGCTTACATTGAAACTGCCATAAGCCAAATGCCAGGAGTTCCCTGATCATGGTCTAATATTCAGTACGAGAATGATCCAACGGTACCCTGGTTGATGACTATAATTGACCAGCCATTTTGTTTACTACTCTGGCATGATATTTATTTTCATGCTCATAAATAGATTATACACAGCATCAACATTATAATAATTGAGATTGGGGATGCATACAAATGGCAAATCATTGCAAAATGCGGTAGTCATTTGGTAGTTTATCAGACCTAATCATAGCCATTTGAATTTGTTTACTACTTTATTTACAGCCTTCAATCATATAATCTACTTTGTTAAAAGATGTTAAACCATGTCATCAATTGTTGATGCCATATTATTCATAATGTCAAGTTTGAAAGGACAATTCACCTCTAACATTGGGATCAAATTCTGTGGTCTTCGGACGTATACTTTGAGATTTATAGTCATTTTATTTTGTTTACTACTTTGTTTACTGTTTCTGATCATGTCAATCTTTACTGTTAAAGAGAGGAAAACCAATTAAACATGTTATTTATAGACCAAAGAGCAAAATAAGATGCATACATTTGTGTCAATATTCAGTGTAGTAACATGTTTTCACAGTGTAATACAAATGACAGTCGCATACTGTGTCTTAAAATGTTGATTTTTCTGCATTAACAAATAACTTGTTTATTGTTGTTACCATGACAACAATTGTATATATGCCACAAAGTTTATTATTGTCTTATTGCAAAGGATAACTCATCAGCAACATCTGTAAACAATTTGGTGGTCTTCGGACTTGTACTTCAAGATCTATAGCTGTTTCAATTTGTTTACTACTTTGTTTACTGCTTCCATTCCTGTAACATACACCAAAACAAAAGATGTAAACAAATACTAGACATAGGATTTTTGTTAATTACAAAAATACGGTGTTCGGTTGGGCGTTACGTGATGACGTAGTTCAAAAACATTGAACCATAAAGATGACTTTTTCTTCAACGTGTCGTTAATTTTGTATAGTTAAACTTGTATCACAGTTTTTAACAACTCCTTTTTTCTTCACAAATGCAATATGTTTGTGTGAGATTGGCTTTAGGTTTTAATTTGCACATTATGGAAACCCTTTAAAAATTGAGCTACCCCTGCACGGGATGATTTACAGAGATTTGATAATAAACAGCGCCCTCTTTTGTTGGACAAACAAGAGCGCTTTTGGGATTCCCCCCCAAAACGTTCGCGCCATATGATTTTTACACATTTTTAACGTTGTTTTATTTTTATTTAATACCTGATGACGTCATTATGACGTAATTAGGCCTGTGTTGTCTTAAAAACACTGAGGTTCAACTATCTGTTGAGTTTCAAGGTGCAAATCGATCTCAATCTTGAGTTATGCCGTAGATAAGCTCAAAAGTTGGTTTTTTGATGAAAAAAACATGAAGGCGAACTTTGACCCAGGGTAACGACCCGGAAGTTAAGGTCGTACGATTTTGGCGTTAACTTTTCAAATGTTTCCCAAGTCTTTATCTTTCCGATGCCCAAGTATGAACATCATAGCTTTTATATTCGTTGATATGTACAGCAACAAGCAAATGGTAATTTTTAAACATTAAAAACCTTGTCATGACCTCATCGATGACGTCATCATTCAAAAAAAGTGGGGGTTTTATCTACTCACTATTGCCTATGAACATAGAAAGTTTTAAGTTTGTACAAGCTTTACTTTGGTTTAAAAGCTCAAAAGTTGTTTTTTTTTTATGTAAAATACACAAAGGCGAACTTTGACCCAGGGTAACGACCCGGAAGTTAATGTCGTACGATTTTGACGTTAACTTTTCAAATGTTGTCCAAGTCTTTATCTATCCGATGCTGAAATATGAACATCATAGCTTTTCTATTCGTTGAGATACAGCAACAAGCAAATTGTAATTTTTCAACATTAAAAACCTTGCCATGACGTCATCAATGACGTCATCAATCCAAAAAAGTGGCAGTTTCATCTACGCACTAGTGCCTATGTTCAAAGTAAGTTTTAAGTTTGTACAAGCTTTACTTTTGCTTTAAAGCTCAAAAGTTGTTTTTTGATGAAAAAATGCAAAGGCGAACTTTGACCCAGGGTAACGACCGGAAGTTAAGGTCATACGATTTTGGCGTTAACTTTTCAAATGTTGTCCAAGTCTTTATCTATGTGATGCCCAAGTATGAACATCATAGCATTAATATTCGTTGAGATACAGCGAAAAGCAAATGTCGTTTTTCAACTTTAAAAACCTTGCCATGACGTCATCAATGACGTCATCATTCCCAAAAAGTGGCGGTTTCGTCTACTCACTATTGCCGATGTACATAGTAAGTTTTAAGTTTGTACAAGCTTTACTTTTGTTTAACATTGCTGGAGAAGGTTCGCAGGGAAAGAAGAACGCGAGGAAAAAAAAAAAAAACTAGACAAAGTGCTTTTTGTTAATTACAAAAACACGGTGTTCGGTTGGACGTTACGTGATGACGTGGTTCAAAAACATTGAACCATAAAGATGTTTTTTATACAATGTGTCGTTATTTTATAGTTAAATGTGCATTACAGATTTGAGAATCCCTTTAAAATGTTTTAGAAAAGTGTGCCATAATGCGATCGTTAATGCAAAGCCACTCCAGATTTTTAGGTTTAGTTTTTCAACTGAAAATCTTATGTCACGATAAAAAGCCGGTTCTAAACGAAAGCAAGGTCAAACACTAACAAAAAAATTTTGTCGTGGAAAAGACCATAAAAATAGCTTATTGGTAGCATTTGTGATTCTCAAGATATAAAATTTCTAGCTATTTAATGTAATGACTTCATCAATGACGTCATCAATTCAAAAAAGGTTGTGGTTTTGGTGCGAGACGTTATCACTCAACTATTGCGATTTTCCGCTCTGCACATAGCGCTCAATGTTTCTAAAATCTTTATACCCAACAGCGCCCTCTTTCGTTGGACCAAAGAGAGCGCCGTTGGATATTCCCCCCAAATTGCGCGCCATATGATTTTTACAAATTTTAAACTTTGATTTATTGTAGTTTAATGCCCGATGACGTCATTATGACATAGTTAGGTCTGTGGTGTCTTGATACCAAGGTTAACTTTTCAAATGTTGTCCAAGTCTTTATCTATCTGATGCCCAAGTATGAACATCATAGCATTCATATTCGTTGAGATACAGCGAAAAGCAAATGTCGTTTTTCAACTTTAAAAACCTTGCCATGACGTCATCAATGACGTCATCATTCCCAAAAAGTGGCGGTTTCGTCTACTCACTATTGCCTATGTACATAGTAAGTTTAAAGTTTGTACAAGCTTTACTTTTGTTTAAAATTGCTGGAGAAGGTTCGCAGGGAAAGAAGAACGCGAGGAAAAAAAAAAAAACAGAACAATTAATTACAAAAACACGGTGTTCGGTTGGACGTTACGTGATGACGTGGTTCAAAAACATTGAACCTTAAAGATGTTTTTTATACAATGTGTCGTTATTTCATAGTTAAATGTGCATTACAGATTTGAGAATCCCCTTAAAATGTTTTAAAAAAGTGTGCCATAATGCGATCGTTAATGCAAAGCCACTCCGGATTTTTAGGTTTAGTTTTTCAACTGAAAATCTTATGTCACGATAAAAAGCCGGTTCTAAACGAAAGCAAGGTCAAACACTAACAATACTTTTGTCGTGGAAAAGACCATAAAAATAGCTTATTGGTAGCATTTGTGATTCTCAAGATATAAATTTTCTAGCTATTTAATGTAATGACTTCATCAATGACGTCATCAATTCAAAAAAGGTTGTGGTTTTGGTGCGAGACGTTATCACTCAACTATTGCGATTTTTCGCTCTGCACATAGCGCTCAATGTTTCTAAAATCTTTATACCCAACCGCGCCCTCTTTCGTTGGACCAAATAGAGCGCCGTTGGATATTCCCCCCAAATTGCGCGCCATATGATTTTTACAAATTTTAAACTTTGATTTATTGTAGTCTAATGCCCGATGACGTCATTATGACATAGTTAGGTCTGTGGTGTCTTGATACCAAGGTTCACCTATCTGTTGAGTTTCAACGTTCAAATCAATCTCAATCTTGAGTTATTCCGTAGATAAGCTCGAAAGTTTTGTTTATATAAAAAAAACACGAAGGCGAACTTTGATCCAGGGTAACGACCCGGAAGTTAACGTCGTACGATTTTTGCGTTAACTTTTCAAATGTTGTCCAAGTCTTTATCTATCCGATGCCCAAGTATGAACATCATAGCTTTTATATTCGTTGAGATACAGCAACAAGCAAATGGTCCTTTTTTAACATTAAAAACCCTGTCATGACGTCATCATTCTAAAAAAGTGGCGGTTTCATCAACTCACTGGTGCCTATGTACATAGTAAGTTTTAAGTTTATACAAGCTTAACTTTTGTTTAAAAGCTCAAAAGTTGTTTTTTGATGAAAAAACACGAATAAAAAAAACACAAAGGCGAACTTTGACCCAGGGTAACGACCCGGAAGTTAAGGTCGTACGATTTTGGCGTTAACTTTGCAAATGTTGTCCAAGTCTCTTAAACTATCTGATGCCTAAGTATGAACATCATAGCTGTTATATTCGTTGAGATACAGCAACAAGAAAATGATCATTTTTGAACATTAAAAACCCTGTCATGACGTCATCAATAACGTCATCATTCCAAAAAAGTGGCAGTTTCATCTAATCACTATTACCTATGTACATAGTAAGTTTTAAGTTTGTACAAGCTTTCCTTTTGTTTTAAAGCTCAAAAGTAGTTTTTTTGATGTAAAATACACGAAGGCGAACTTTGACCCAGGGTAACGACCCGGAAGATAAGGTCGTACGGTTTTGGCGTTAACTTTTCAAATGTTGTCCAAGTCTTTATCTATCTGATGCCCAAGTATGAACATCGTAGCATTCATATTCGTTGAGATACAGCAAAAAGCAAATGTCGTTTTTTAACTTTAAAAACCTTGCCATGACGTCATCAATGACGTCATCATTCCCAAAAAGTGGCGGTTTCATCTACTCAGTATTGCCGATGTACATAGTAAGTTTTAAGTTTGTGCAAGCTTTACTTTTGTTTAAAATTGATGGAGAAGGTTCGCAGGGAAAGAAGAACACGAGGAAACTAGACATAGTGCTTTTTGTTAATTACAAAAACACGGTGTTTGGTTGGACGTTATGTGATGACGTGGTTCAAAAACATTGAACCATAAAGATGTTTTTTATACAATGTGTTGTTATTTTATAGTTAAATGTGCATTACAGATTTGAGAATCCCCTTAAAATGTTTTAGAAAAGTGTGCCATAATGCGATCGTTAATGCAAAGCCACTCCGGATTTTTAGGTTTAGTTTTTCAACTGAAAATCTTATGTCACGATAAAAAGCCGGTTCTAAACGAAAGCAAGGTCAAACACTAACAAAAAAATGTTGTCGTGGAAAAGACCATAAAAATAGCTTATTGGTAGCATTTGTGATTCTCAAGATATAAATTTCCTAGCTATTTAATGTAATGACTTCATCAATGACGTCATCAATTCAAAAAAGGTTGTGGTTTTGGTGCGAGACGTTATCACTCAACTATTGCGATTTTTCGCTCTGCACATAGCGCTCAATGTTTCTAAAATCTTTATACCCAACAGCGCCCTCTTTCGTTGGACCAAAGAGAGCGCCGTTGGATATTCCCCCCAAATTGCGCGCCATATGATTTTTACAAATTTTAAACTTTGATTTATTGTAGTTTAATGCCCGATGACGTCATTATGACATAGTTAGGTCTGTGGTGTCTTGATACCAAGGTTCACCTATCTGTTGAGTTTCAACGTTCAAATCAATCTCAATCATGAGTTATTTTGTAAATAAGCTCGAAAGTTTTTTTTTTATAAAAAAACACAAAGGCGAACTTTGATCTAGGGTAACGACCCGGAAGTTAACGTCGTACGATTTTGGCGTTAACTTTTCAAATGTTTCCCAAGTCTTTATCTTTCCGATGCCCAAGTATGAACATCATAGCTTTTATATTCGTTGATATGTACAGCAACAAGCAAATGGTAATTTTTAAACATTAAAAACCTTGTCATGACCTCATCGATGACGTCATCATTCAAAAAAAGTGGGGGTTTTATCTACTCACTATTGCCTATGAACATAGAAAGTTTTAAGTTTGTACAAGCTTTACTTTGGTTTAAAAGCTCAAAAGTTGTTTTTTTTTTATGTAAAATACACAAAGGCGAACTTTGACCCAGGGTAACGACCCGGAAGTTAGTTTCGTACGATTTTGACGTTAACTTTTCAAATGTTGTCCAAGTCTTTATCTTTCCGATGCCTAAGTATGAACATCATAGCTTTTATATTCGTTGAGATACAGCAACAAGCAAATGGTAATTTTTCAACATTAAAAACCTTGTCATGACCTCATCGATGACGTCATCATTCAAAAAAAGTGGGGGTTTTATCTACTCACTATTGCCTATGAACATAGAAAGTTTTAAGTTTGTACAAGCTTTACTTTGGTTTAAAAGCTCAAAAGTTGTTTTTTTTTTATGTAAAATACACAAAGGCGAACTTTGACCCAGGGTAACGACCCGGAAGTTAATTTCGTACGATTTTGACGTTAACTTTTCAAATGTTGTCCAAGTCTTTATCTTTCCGATGCCTAAGTATGAACATCATAGCTTTTATATTCGTTGAGATACAGCAACAAGCAAATGGTAATTTTTCAACATTAAAAACCTTGTCATGACGTCATTAATGTCGTCATCATTCCAAAAAGTGGCGGTTTCATCTACTCACTAATGCCGATGTACACAGTAAGTTTTAAGTTTGTACAAGCTTTACTTTTGTTTAAAATTGCTTGGGAAGGTTCAGAGGTAAAGAAGAACACGAGGAAAATTAAATCTATGAACAGATTGTTGATAGCTTTTTAATTTTCACAGAAAGTAAAAGTGTAAATCTATTACATTTATACCTTTCTTTGCACAGAAAACAAATGCTAAGACGTTATCACTCAACTAAGGTTAATACTTATAAAGCGATGTATTTTATTAGTAAAGAGCTAACTATGTGCAAAGTTTGAAGGTTTTGTGATCCTTGTGATGTTTAACTCAAGAGTAAACTTCTTAAAAGGTTAACTGGATTTGGGGAAACTTTATATGAAACAACAGTTTACTAATTTTAGACTTGTGAAGTAAATAACTGTAAAAGACTTATTTATTAAGTATTACAGAGGTTTCGCAAGTGTACGACACGGGTACAGATACAACTACGATAACTGGGATGCACGTTAGATTTTGTTAGGCTTTAAATAAACACTTATTTTGAAAAGCAATGATTTCTACACAAAGCTTTACCGTGTAGCGCGCTAAACACTGCCGTGAGTGCCGGATAGAAACACCCTTCACGAGTCGATGTCACGAATCCGCTTCCCGGTGTTTGATCAAAACATAACCAATGTTCGTCTTTTTCTGGTTGCATTTTCTCACATAATTAAAAGTCATACGAATCACTGAAGTAGGTGGCCGTCTCAGCGAAGCTTCGTCTTTAATTTCGTTTTGATAATTAAGCCATGAGAAGGGCGAACAGGGGAACAATTTGACGCCGAATATGAGCGGACTTCAATTGTAAAATGTTGGTACACCATTAAACTAGCGCTACGTTGTAAGTACAATGACCTGAGACTTGTCAAAACGTGAATGGAAATCACGCGTACAGTCAAACGATGCACTATTCTGAGCAGAACACACAGGCCTCGTGGACTGATAAAGGTGTGATCAATGGAGCGGAACGGCCAGCCAAAGCGCTTTTGCAGTGTACGCAGTTATCACGCGGGTCAACACATCCGTGGGCTTTATCGTCCGATTTCGACCTGAGTTTCAGGTCAAATTGGTATCATCTCTGTGGGAAAGTTTGAGCAGGATCACTCATCTATAACGGGATGCAAAATTTATGTTGAAATGTTACGTAGTTTTAGAGATCAAAAATTGTAAAATTGTTCAACTTTTGGTTTGAACCGGAAGTCAAGGTCAAATGGGGTCATTCTGTGTGTAGCGTCTTTTGAAGTTTGATCGACCTGTCCGATGATATGTAGATTGTCAAAATCCACCATGTGGTTCAGGAGTTATGATTTCTTTAAAATATTTAACTTTGATTTGTTGTAATTCAAAACCTGATGATGTCATCATGACATCATTAAGTTTGTGTGGTCTTATTATTAAGGTTCAATTGTCTGATGAGTTTCAATGTTAAATTCCATATCAATAATTTTATTCAAAATATTTTTTTTTTTAATTTTAACAATTACCATGGTAACTTGCACACAAAAAACAAAATTTATATATTATATAAATTTTTTTTTTTATATTTAAAATAAAGCGTATAAATAAACAATGATAATTGAATCAACAAGCTGGTGTTTAAATTTGAATATTAATAATAATATTGATATGAGGGTTAAAAAGTTAAAATCTCCAAAAATATTAGAAAATGACATAAGGCACATGGGCATTCCAAGCAAACATGGACATTAACTTTTTTTACACACTCTGTACCATTTTGTACAAATTCAGCTCATGTTTGCACAAGCTGTGAACGGACCCTAAAAAGTGAGCACATTGAGGTGATTTCTTCAAAGTTAAATATTTTCCCACACAAAGGTTCTTCTAGCAAAACTTTAATAGTTGTGATTAGCAGAAGGTACAACTATTTAAAATCTAGAATGAATTTTTATTCGTGTTTCTCATTTTAAGCAATATGTGAGTGTAGTTGTTGGGGCTTCAACAGGGTGTAATGCGACTGACCGAGAGATGAAGTTATTTCAATTGCACGAATAATCCACTGACTATCTTCATGGCAATTCAAAATGTGCTTCTACCCTTATTACCAAGTCTGAAATGAGTAAAGAAATCAACACTCTAGTTGGTGTATTTTAGTAACAAGTCATCAAAAAGTGTAATGCGACTAACCAGTAATGCGACTGACCATGCAATGTAATGCGACTGACCAAATCTTTTTTCAAGAGGAGGACGCTAAGAGGTCAGCAAAGCTGGATATCTTGGTTATGACTTACTAGAGGACAATATTACATGAATTCAGAGATCTGGGGCTCTGCAGATGCTACTCATGCACTACCCACAATGCATTTTTCCAAAGCACATGCTGAAAACTATAACATGTGTTGTAAGTCACTTTTAAATCTGCAATTTTATTTTTGTTCATCTACATAGTCGGCAAGATATTTAACATTTTATGTTAAATTTTATGTTAAATGCATAACTCTGAAAATAAAGTAAAATGAGAAATAATAATATTTCCGAAAAATGTAAATTTGCTTCTCTAAAAATACACATTCCAGCCTTGTTTCTATGATTTTTAAGAGAAAAGGTGTTATTTTTTCAGTAAAAACAAGTTAAACTAGACATTAGGTGTTTGTGAACAAACACAAAGCTGTTCCGTGTTCTTTTGCTCGGATTATGTGCTACAATTACCAAGGAGTATATAACTGAAAAAAAGTGTGAAAATGATGAACACTTCCGGTTGACCTGGAAGTAGAGGCCAACTTGAGGTCACGGTTTTTCAAAGTTTATTTATAACGCCTAAGGGGTCTAAAACTAAAGAAAGTTTGAAAATCAGTTGTATAGTACTTGAGATATGATCCCACTTCCGGTTGACCCGGAAGTAGAGGTCAACTTGAGGTCACGGTTTTTCAAAGTTTATTTATAACGCTTAAGGGGTCTAAAACTAAAGAAAGTTTGAAAATCAGTTGTATAGTACTTGAGATATGATCCCACTTCCGGTTGACCCGGAAGTAGAGGTCAACTTGAGGTCACGGTTTTTCAAAGTTTATTTATAACGCTTAAGGGGTCTAAAACTAAAGAAAGTTTGAAAATCAGTTGTATAGTACTTGAGATATGATCCCACTTCCGGTTGACCCGGAAGTAGAGGTCAACTTGAGGTCACGGTTTTTCAAAGTTTATTTATAACGCTTAAGGGGTCTAAAACTAAAGAAAGTTTGAAAATCAGTTGTATAGTACTTGAGATATGGTCCCACTTCCGGTTGACCCGGATGTAGAGGTCAACTTGAGGTCACGGTTTTTCAAAGTTTATTTTTAACGCCTAAGGGGTCTCAAACTGAAAAAAGTTTGAAAATTGGTTGTATAGTACTTGAGATATGGTCCCACGTCCGGTTGACCCGGAAGTAGAGGTCAACATGAGGTCACAGTTTTACAAAGTTTATTTTTACGCCTAAGGGGTCTAAAACTGAAAAAAGTTTTAAAATCGGTTGTATAGTACTTGAGATATGGTCCCACTTCCGGTTGACCCGGAAGTAGAGGTCAACTTGAGGTCACGGTTTTTCCAAATTAATCTCCAATCCCCAAGGAGTCTTTAACTACAAGCAGGGTAGGAATCGGCCGAGTACTTCTTGAGATATGGTGCTACAAAGATTTCCCAATTAAATATGCAAATGAGGGTCACGTGGTTAATTAATTAAGAATTTTAACATTTTTAACATTTTAAGTAAAGCTTATGTTCTAAGCTTCAATTTGGTATAATAAACTCACTCTTTCGTATTATAGTTTAGGAGATTAGGCTTAAAGAAAAAACGTGTACAAATGCAATGGGGTTTTGGCGGAAACAAAGAATAATAATAATAATAATAATAATAATAAAAATAATAAAAATCTCGACGAAAACAATACCTGTTCCGACGGTAGGTCGGAACAGCTAATTAATTTATTTTATTTGTTGATAAGGAATGAACCCAATTTTGCCGAACAAAACTCAGTTTGGGCTCCATTGGGCTTGGCTTAAGTGACCGGACAAACTGTAATGCGACTGACCGTAATGCGACTGACAATGGTTTTGCCATGTAAACCTTAAAGTTCAAGTGGCTGACTATTTATAAGTATTCTGTTACATACTAAATGTACAATGTAAGAGTTGTGTGTTAAATGTAGTAAAACTTTTGCAAGTTTTTTAGTTTGAGGAAACTTTTGAATTGAGACAAGTGTATTTTTTACCATGTCCTTTTTGTGTAATGCGACTGACTGCTTTTTACAAAGCTATAACATCCCGAGTACAAAGCCCACAACATTTCTAATATCATCACTTCAAAGCCTTGGGTGTCAAGTACAAATCAGTCTTTAAACTTAGTGGAAATAATATCTCACATAGAACTTCTAGCACCAAGATCAAGAAATGACACAGAAAAGTGTAATGCGACTGACCATGGAATCGCCCACCATAGCTTCTTTAAGCCTCTGTATTTTTTTTCCAGAATGCTCAGCAAAATATTCAGTCACATGATTTGATCATCATGAATTGTGAATTGAAATAGTGTTTGATGAAACTTTTTTGGTGGGCAAATATTTTTATATGGCCTCGACATTATGACATATTTTTGTACCTTGTAGAAATGCCTAAAATACCAAACTTTTTGCATTTACAAGTGCAAATAACCAGTGGAGCCTTATGTGTTTCTAAGGGAAAGGAGACTCTTGCTTGGCATATAAAACCACACAATTTTTATCTAGGGACTGTTTACATCGCGCACAGAGAGGTAAAAGATTTGCCACAACTTTAGGGAAACCTCGAAAACAGGACCTCCCATGAGGCACCCAAGTTGATGATAGTAAATATCCTTGATTTTTAAAGACCGATGTTTAAAGAATAGAGGATCAGTATGAGCAATATAATCAGTAAAATTAATTATGCGCAGAGCCTGTTTTTGGAGACGAAACAATCTATTGATATTATAAATGGACGTACAATTCCCCCAAGCAAGTATACCATAGTTAAGATATGATATCACTAATGTATTAAATACAAAGAATATAAAATCTCGGCAGGAACAAAATGTTTGATTCTGTTATTATGACCCCGATATTTCTACCAATAATTGAACACAAATAGTCAATGTGGTTTTTCCAGGTTAGACCAGAGTCAATAACCAATCCAAGAAACTTAAAGCAATCAGTTTTCTTAATAACAATATCATTAATCAAAACATCTCCCGGAAGTTCACTGGCAGAGTTACTAAACAGCATGTAATTGGTTTTATTAATTTTTAAATAGAGTTTGTTGACTCTAAACCAATTGGAGACTGAGGAAAGCTCTTGATTGACCAATTCAGTCAAAGTATTAATATTGCTGTGGGAGATAAACAAATTTGAATCATCTGCGAAAAGAATACATGATAACTTATTAAAAGATTTGACAAAGTCATTATTTTTAAATATAAATTAAAAATAGTAATGGTCCTAGATTCGACCCCTGTGGGACGCCACATCTAGAATATTTAGAAGTTGAATTACAACCCCCTACGGTAACATATTTGGTCCTGTCAGAAAGATAACTTCTGAACCACTCCAGGGAAACTCCACGAATGCCATAATGATAAAGCTTATATATATAAAAGTATCTCATGGTCTACTGTATCAAAAGCTTTTGAAAGGTCAAGACAAATCCCCAGAGTGTGTTCAGAATTATCTTTAGCAGTAGACAATTTTATCTATAAAGTCGAGAATTGCATGGGTAGTAGAGTGTCTACTGCGAAAACCAAATTGCGAACTAGTCAAAATATCAAATTTGTTTAAGAAATTAATAGTATGTACATAAACACATTTTTCAAATATTTTATACAGATAGCTCAAGATGGAGATAGGTCTATAATTATTCACACAGTTTGCATCGCCACTTTTAAAAACTGGAATGACTTTAGCAATTTTTAATTGACTAGGCAAAATACCTTTTAAAAGAGACATGTTAATAATATGTGCGAGTGATTAACAAATAGCAGAAATAGAACTCTTAATGACAGAGATGTTGATACAGTCGTCCAGAGCTTTTTTTGTTATGTCAGTTATTAACAATGTATGTTATATCGTTTTCATCCAAAAGTTAAAAAGAAGGAATTCGGATTTGGCTGTTTAAGAAAATCAATAAAAGAGTCTTGGTTGTTGGGAATATTTTTAGCAAGATCAGAACCTATTAACAAAATAATCATTAAAACAGCTAGCAATTTGGTTGGGATTATTAACCAGCTTCCCGTCATGCAGAATGCTGCTAATAGTATGAGAAGACATTTTGTTATTCAACACTTCCAGGTATTACGTATGTTGTTCTTTTCCTGATCAAAGTGGTGTTCTATAATACTGTTTTTTAGAGGTGCGCAATAAACCAGTATGAATATTTTTATATCTGGTGTACCTAATTTTACATGAATCTTACCACCACTATTCCATTCGTTTCGAAATAGTATCATCCACTGTCCTGTTGTCGAGGTTACTAATGGCTTTTTCTTTGAATTGGAAAAAAAATAATGATTCCTTTCCTCCTGCTCCTCCGTACGTGAGTACTTCCTCCGATGACTGCTCTTTTTTTCCGACATCCCTATGTTCCAACACCCCTATGTTCCGACACCCCTATGTTCCGACACCCCTATGTTCCGACACCCCTATGTTCCGACACCCCTATATTCCGACAACTCAACCTATATTCCGACACCCCTATATTCCGACACCCCTATGTTCCGACACCCCTATGTTCCGACACCACTATGTTCCGACACCCCTATGTTCCGACACCCCTATATTCCGACACCCCTATGTTCCGACACCCCTATGTTCCGACACCCCTATGTTCCGACACCCCTATGTTCTGACACCCCTATATTCCGACAACTCAACCTATATTCCGACACCCCTATATTCCGTCAACTCAACCTATATTCCGACACCCCTTTGTTCCGACACCCCTATGTTGTTGTTCCGATACCCTTTTTTAATCTGCTTATATATTCCAAAGACTCGGGACCCAAACATGTTCCGACACCCCTATATTCCAACAACCTGCACCAATATTTTGTTAGCCATTTTTGTTTATAAGAAAAATGGTGCGACTTGTAGAAACTACACCTGACCGCAATTTAGTCCATAAACGTACCGGTAACCTACGTGTATCTTTATGTAGACCCCCAACCAAAGGAGTTTAATTTGTATAAAAAGTGTTATTCTGCTTTTAAAAAATAGCAACTTTGGTTTCTTTAGGAGGAGGGGGGAGGGAGGGAGGGGGGCTCATGAAAGAAATTACACATCGGCGCAGGAGAGGGTTGGAATTTTTTATTAATTAATGGCTCATGAAACCACGCATCTAACAATAGAAAAGTACCTACCAAGAATTTTATTGCCAGCTAACTTGGGGAGCCATACTCATGTTTATGACCACAAAAATGCATGCATGATTCGATTATCTTAATTTGATTCCATCACTTTTTAAAACAATACAAATTCACATAATCCCGGCCGAAATTCACCGGGAAACCTGGCTGTATTTCAAGTTGTGTTTTTGTTATTGATCAACAGAGTACTCTGCGAAAACAACTTGTCGGAACATAGGGGGTCAGAACATATGGGTGTCGAAATATAGGGGTGTCGGAACATAGGGGTGTCGGAATATAGGTTCAGTTGTCGCAACAGGGGTGTCGAAATATAGGGGTTTCGGAATATAGGGGTGTTGGAACATAGGGGTGTCGGAATATAGGCTGAATTGTCGGAACATGGGGGTGTCGGAACATAGGGGTGTCGGAATATAGGTGTGTAACCCTTCCTCCGTGATGCCCTAATTCCTAATTACCTTCCTTTGTTTTAAAGAAGTATGTAAACATACATTAAAATATGGATTGGAGGTAGAATTTATACTTGATGGACATTGAAATTTTCACACCACTCGCCGATCTTCGATGACTTCAACAGCGTCCTATTTGTTTTGAGTTTTTTTCTGTTTACCATGCTTATTTTTGAGGCAACGACTAACGAGAAGGGTATCGATCACTTCGGCACCTTTCAAACTCAGCACCTGCAAACTCAGCACCTGCAAACTCAGCACCTGCAAACTCAGCACCCCAAAGTATTTTGCCATTCACTTTCACCGACATGGACGCAGTTTCAGCCTAGGCCCGTACCCCAAAGTATTTTGCCATTCAAAGCGTTTACAACAATTTTTTTATTGTGGAATTACACTAACATCGTGTATTGTGGAATTACACTAACATTGTGTATTGTGGAATTACACTAACATTGTGTATTGTGGAATTACACTAACATCGTGTATTGTGGAATTACACTAACATTGTGTATTGTGGAATTACACTAACATCATGTATTGTGGAATTACACTAACATCGTGTATTGTGGAATTACACTAACATCATGTATTGTGGAATTACACTAACATTGTGTATTGTGGAATTACACTAACATTGTGTATTGTGGAATTACACTAACATCATGTATTGTGGAATTACACTAACATCGTGTATTGTGGAATTACACTAACATTGTGTATTGTGGAATTACACTAACATCATGTATTGTGGAATTACACTAACATCATGTATTGTGGAATTACACTAACATCGTGTATTGTGGAATTACACTAACATCATGTATTGTGGAATTACACTAACATTGTGTATTGTGGAATTACACTAACATCATGTATTGTGGAATTACACTAACATCATGTATTGTGGAATTACACTAACATCATGTATTGTGGAATTACACTAACATCGTGTATTGTGGAATTACACTAACATTGTGTATTGTGGAATTACACTAACATCATGTATTGTGGAATTACACTAACATCATGTATTGTGGAATTACACTAACATCATGTATTGTGGAATTACACTAACATCATGTATTGTGGAATTACACTAACATCATGTATGTTACTTTATTTTTAACCACTTGACTCTTCGAGGTGATCATGCTTGGTGCCGAGTTTGTTAGTCAATAAAAGGCTGGTGTCGAGTTTGTATGGTGCCGAGATTCTTGATTCTGAGTGGGCGGCGAGTTTGTGAGGTTCCGAGTTTGCAAGGTGCCGAGTTTACAGGTGCAGAGTTTGCAAGGTGCCGAAGTGTCTTGTATTCAACGAGAAAGTATGGTTTCCCGTTGAAGTCATGTGGAAGCCATTGTGTACAATCTTCAGCCAGCAGTTGTCTTCATTTTATTCAAAATATTTTTTTAATGACATTCAAAAAATCACCATGGTAATTTGCAAAAAGAAATTAAAACTTAAAAGTTAAAGCAAAAGTGTGAATAATTATTGGCTTTCAAATCTGAATTTTATTTAGTTGCGATAACAAAACCCTCCTCCTGTCGGGAGGAGGGTTATGGCAACTAAATTTTATTTAGTTTTTAAATATTTTTGTTCATTTATTATAAAGCAGATAAATAAACAGCGATAATTGAATCACCCAGCCGATGTTTAAATTTTAAGATTAATAATAATATTGATATGAGGGTGTAAAAAAAACTCTCCAAATATATTAATAAAAATTATACAAGGCACATGGCTTCTTTAGGCGTCTGTATTATTTTTCCAGAATGCTCTGACAGCAGAATATTCAGTCACATGATTTGATCAAAGTGAATTCTGAATTGAACTAGTGTTGGTTGAAACTTTTTCGGTGGGCAAATTTGTTCATATGGCCCCAACATTATGACATACCTTTTGTATCTTGTAGAAATGCCTAAGTGCAACTAACCAGTGGAGCCTTGCGTGTTTCTTAGTTTTGGTGAAGGGAGAGGAGACTCTTTGCTTGGGAAGTCAAACCACTTTAGAACATTTTATCTAGGGACTGTTTACATCGTGCAGAGAGGTAAAATATTTGCATAAATTTTAGGGACACCTTGAAAACAGGATGTCATCAAACACTTATTAAATTTAGAATTCACGATAATCAAATCATGTTACTGAATGTTCTGCTGAGCATTCTGGGGAAAAAAATACCGAAGCTTGAGACCATTATACACTTTCGGTACAGAAAAAAAAAAAGTTCACAGATTTACAAATAATTTACAGGGTTTACAGAAGGTAATGGTGAAAGACTTCTCTTGAAATATTATTCCATGAAATGCTTTAATTTTTGAGAAAACATTAACACATCAATTCTCGATAGCGAGAATTACGGATTTATAGTAAACACATGTCATGACACGGCGAAACGCGTGGAAACAAGAGTGGGTTTTCCCGTTATTTTCTCCCAACTCCAATGACCGATTGAGCCTAAATTTTCACAGGTTTGTTATTTTATATAAATAAGTTGTGATACACGAGTGTGGGACTTGGACAATTCTGTTTACCGAAAGTGTATAATGGCTTTAAAGACAGTGGACACTATTGGTAATTGTCAAAGACCAGTCTTCTCGCTTGCTGTATCTCAACGTATGCATGAAATAATAAACCTGGGTCATTCCATGTCAAATCACCCCAAAAAAGGCAATTTTAAACCCTACCCTCTTCAAATTTGCTCATATTTGGTTTATGGGGTAATCAGGGCTCAACAAGCTCAAATTTCAAATTTCACCTCCATCCGATAAACGGTTTTCGCGCTACGACATGTTCTTTCTCGTTGACTTCGGTCAAAATGCGCCTGACCTCCGATATTCAAATGACCATAAATCATTAACCATTGGGTCAAATTAGTTGAAACTGGTGTCTTTGATTTTGCTTGGGGACCATAGCCTTGCTTGATACATGTACACACTTTGCATAGGAATAGTCAAGTAGGGCAACTTTGAGTGGAGCTTGAAAGCAAGCCAAAAGTATTATATCTCTAGTTTGTCTATATTGTGGAGAAAACATATTAAAGGGTAAATTTTCACCGAAGTTCATTGCCAGATCATGTGATCCACAAAGTCACATTCAAGGTCAAAGTAGAGGTCAAAAGGTTAATGCTGACATTCATAACGAGAAAATTTGCCCTGTTTTTGTGACATGTTTTCTTCCTTTTTGAAGCAATTTTTTACGTACAAATTTCTCTTTTTTAAAATTTGAGTTGCATAGATTTTTTTTATACAAAACCACAGATATATATGCTCTTCATTTCAATGTACTCCCCCCACTACATTATTTCTGTCAATACTGTTCAGATAAGGCTGAGAAAGACTGAATTTCAGAAGCCCTTTGGACTAATTATAATATTAGAACCGAGGTCACGCATGAAAAATCACGCCAACTGACGCAGATAAATCACAAAGGAAACTTATTATATCAAGTGACCTGCGGGTAGACTGCAGGATCAAGTCCAGGCTATTTTACTTCTTATGTAAACATGTGATGTCACAGGTCACTTGTCCATAGATACATTATGGTCAGTTACATAATGACGCAATAAACATAACCCATTGTGTTTTAAGGTCATTGTTCACACCATGGACAAACCAACTTTGCAATCCTCTGTATCCCCCTGTGCATTATTGTGCTCTTGTGGCTAGTGACAACAGCAACAACAAAAACTTGCCAAATTTGCTGTGTAATGTAAGGTTTGGTTGGGGACTGTTGCTGACATTCATAACGGCTGTTTCTCACGGATCCGATTGGTTTTGTTTTTCCTTGTTTTGTTTTTCCTTTGTTTTGTTTTTCTTCAGGATGCCCTTTTAGTCAGGTGATGGCCCACTCTTGTTCTTTGATCACATGTCACAGACACTTAAAGTGACACGTTGCCTTGGATCATGCGAGTTGGTCTTTGAAAAGCGTTTGAACCGTTTGTTATAAAACGGATGATAATAAAAATAACAATATCAAAGTCTTATAGCGCATGTATCTACCAAACAAGGTATTCAAGGCGCTTAGTATAAAACTTTCAGAAAGATAGGTTATTGCAGTGATGAATCCGGAGACCAAATTATTAAGCACCTTAAATAAGGGTTTACAAGGTACTACGGTGCATACAGCAGCCACAGCCTGGAAAACGGGGGCAAACCCCTTCTCTTTTTGATAAGTGCACTGGGTCCTTTTACATGCTTAATGTTACACAACACATGGGACCATTGGCTTAATGTCTCATTTGAAGGACGAAGCAATGATTAAGTGTCTTGTTTAAGGACACAAGTGTCATGGCTTGGACTCTAACCCACACTCTTCTGATTAGAAACACCAGAGTTTGAATTTGGTGCTCTTAACTGCTCGGCCACGACACTTCCATGGTTAGAAAGATGTTTTAAAATACAATATAATGATCCACACATGCATCCCTCGAAATTGCACTGTTTTCCTTTTATGTCGCAAACTAACACGGTCGCATATTTTTTGAGTCAATTTTTTTAGTTTAGCATTTACTGGTCAAGGAAGATCATTCCAATTTCTTGTCCAATGCTAAGTACATAATCTTATTGAAAGAATGTATACTTTAAAATTATTTGGGTTTTTTCCAACTAGATTTCCTTTGCAATTGAGAACTGAAAAACTTACATTTCATTGAAAACTTTTCTTTCCACCTACTAAGGTCATTAATGTGGACGGCCTGTGCTTGTTTTAATTGTATTTTCCGAAAGAATTAAAATGAAATAAAATACAATAAAAGGCATTTCTATTGTAAGCTGATCGGCTTGGAACTGGCTAATTGTGACTGCCTTGATTTTTTATTGATTTTTTTATTTTATTTTGTTTAGGGGGGTGTATCTCCTATCTATACCAGGTCAATTAAGCGCTACACAATGAACCTTCCATGCATGTCTGTAGGACATATCAATTACACCTTTTAAAGATACAGCGCAATAATGTTTGCCTCTCATCATGTGAACGTTATGTTCAGGGTCAGTTTGCAAGAATGTTTGCCTCTCATCATGTGAACGTTATGTTCAAGGTCAGTTTGCAAGAATGTTTGCCTCTCATCATGTGAACGTTATGTTCAGGGTCAGTTTGCAAGAATGTTTGCCTCTCATCATGTGAACGTTATGTTCAAGGTCAGTTTGCAAGAATGTTTGCCTCTCATCATGTGAACGTTATGTTCAAGTTTGCAAGAATGTTTGCCTCTCATCATGTGAACGTTATGTTCAAGGTCAGTTTGCAAGAATGTTTGCCTCTCATCATGTGAACGTTATGTTCAAGGTCAGTTTGCAAGAATGTTTGCCTCTCATCATGTGAACGTTATGTTCAAGGTCAGTTTGCAAGAATGTTTGCCTCTCATCATGTGAACGTTATGTTCAGGTCAGTTTGCAAGAATGTTTGCCTCTCATCATGTGAACGTTATGTTCAGGGTCAGTTTGCAAGAATGTTTGCCTCTCATCATGTGAACGTTATGTTCAAGGTCAGTTTGCAAGAATGTTTGCCTCTCATCATGTGAACGTTATGTTCAAGGTCAGTTTGCAAGAATGTTTGCCTCTCATCATGTGAACGTTATGTTCAGGGTCAGTTTGCAAGAATGTTTGCCTCTCATCATGTGAACGTTATGTTCAAGGTCAGTTTGCAAGAATGTTTGCCTCTCATCATGTGAACGTTATGTTCAAGGGTCAGTTTGCAAGAATGTTTGCCTCTCATCATGTGAACGTTATGTTCAAGGTCAGTTTGCAAGAATGTTTGCCTCTCATCATGTGAACGTTATGTTCAAGGTCAGTTTGCAAGAATGTTTGCCTCTCATCATGTGAACGTTATGTTCAAGGTCAGTTTGCAAGAATGTTTGCCTCTCATCATGTGAACGTTATGTTCAAGGTCAGTTTGCAAGAATGTTTGCCTCTCATCATGTGAACGTTATGTTCAAGGTCAGTTTGCAAGAATGTTTGCCTCTCATCATGTGAACGTTATGTTCAAGGTCAGTTTGCAAGAATGTTTGCCTCTCATCATGTGAACGTTATGTTCAAGGTCAGTTTGCAAGAATGTTTGCCTCTCATCATGTGAACGTTATGTTCAGGGTCAGTTTGCAAGAATGTTTGCCTCTCATCATGTGAACGTTATGTTCAGGGTCAGTTTGCAAGAATGTTTGCCTCTCATCATGTGAACGTTATGTTCAGGGTCAGTTTGCAAGAATGTTTGCCTCTCATCATGTGAACGTTATGTTCAGTGTCAGTTTGCAAGAATGTTTGCCTCTCATCATGTGAACGTTATGTTCAGGGTCAGTTTGCAAGAATGTTTGCCTCTCATCATGTGAACGTTATGTTCAAGGTCAGTTTGCAAGAATGTTTGCCTCTCATCATGTGAACGTTATGTTCAAGGTCAGTTTGCAAGAATGTTTGCCTCTCATCATGTGAACGTTATGTTCAAGGTCAGTTTGCAAGAATGTTTGCCTCTCATCATGTGAACGTTATGTTCAAGGTCAGTTTGCAAGAATGTTTGCCTCTCATCATGTGAACGTTATGTTCAAGGTCAGTTTGCAAGAATGTTTGCCTCTCATCATGTGAACGTTATGTTCAAGGTCAGTTTGCAAGAATGTTTGCCTCTCATCATGTGAACGTTATGTTCAAGGTCAGTTTGCAAGAATGTTTGCCTCTCATCATGTGAACGTTATGTTCAAGGTCAGTTTGCAAGAATGTTTGCCTCTCATCATGTGAACGTTATGTTCAGGGTCAGTTTGCAAGAATGTTTGCCTCTCATCATGTGAACGTTATGTTCAAGGTCAGTTTGCAAGAATGTTTGCCTCTCATCATGTGAACGTTATGTTCAAGGTCAGTTTGCAAGAATGTTTGCCTCTCATCATGTGAACGTTATGTTCAGGGTCAGTTTGTTAAATGTGCACTATTGTGCTTATACACTGCTGAAACTAATCTTGCTGTTATTAACTTATTTTAACATTTCAGAAGTCTTTGCTGCAATCAGCTACTGTGGAGACGGGTTCTGCCTTGCATGACTAGACGGTAGGTCTACATGTACGTACATGTACCTTGTTTGTTTGGGCCTATTTTTTTCCTTTTTGTTTGTTTGTTGTATTGTTGAGTAATTTTTTTAAAGTGATTGTAGACTGTGCAGGTCTTGCATGAATTTTATTTGAACCAGTTTACTCCCACAACCATATTTATAAGGGGGAGTAATACTTACAGTCCTGAATTACAGACTATATGGTTCACAGAGGGTTTTTATTTCAAGCCTTGGTTTGGTTTATGAAATTCTTCAATACATGTTCTTTCAATACCACAAAAGAGTTCATCAAAATTAAAACTAAATTAAATGACGACGCATTTGTATTAAAAAAAGGGTTAGTTCAGACACAGTACTAAAGTCGGTTTAACTCATGGTTCAACCCTTGAATCTGCTTGTCGAATCTGTTACTTCTTATGATTGCAACGTTCCAATGCTCTGTTTTGTTTCCCTTCCCCCTAATATTTTTTTGTTAGGAGTTTTCAGGTAAATTAGAAAACAATTGATGTTGTCAAAGCGTAGGAATACCGCATTTTGTTATTGACAGTGTTATTGTGTGAGTAGCTTAATTAAAAACCCATCTTTTCAATGGTTTCCATCAGTGCCAATGGGATTACATGTACAATAATTTTTTCTCATAGTCTAATGATATTGGTTTCTTCTAAATAGCCTGTTATATTGTACATTTCGTGTACCTTTTGTATTATTATTGTATATTTCTAGCTTTAATTTTCCCGTTTGCTTACTTATCATTTATATATATTTTTTGTGAAGCACTTTTAAAGGAAATTATTTTTAGTATAAAGCGCTATATAAATGTAATCATTATTATTATTTTATGAAGGAGAAAAAAAGCGAAACAAAAAACAGAGCCCCCAATTGTAAAAAGAACAGGTGAATAAGAATTTTTATATAAAAAAATTATGAAAAATAATGATAAAACAAAGTTCCCTCAAAGCATAACTTTGTCAAACAAAATACTACTTTTATAGTACGTAGTCATAGCCACACGATTAACCAAGTGAGTTGAATAGCAGTAGTCGCGACTCGACTAAGCAATCGAAATTCGCAATTTTCCATGAGTTGCCTGGGTAACTATACATACAGTGAACACCATGTGTGTATCTACTTGCCAGGTAGAGTTTGTTCTTAGAGAACTGTCTTTCTTTGTTCTACTACCGCGGAGTAGATGTTTGAGTGTTCAGGAGACTTCTCAGTTCTGAAAAGAACTGTCCTGCTTATTAACTATTACCTTTGCGGATGGTATAGAAAATAGGCTAGGACTGCTACTTTAGCTTATAGGATCGTAATTAACTGTACTACCACGGAGTCAGTTCTTGAATTGGTCTCAATGTTTCAACTAGTTTGCTCTAGTCATTGTCAGGAGACTGAAGAGGTAAGAGAAGAGTGGGCTTATTTATATGGGTTCAGAGTTGTTCCAAAAGATATGGTAATGACAGTGTTCCAAAAGATATTATATAGTTATGTTATCCAAGCTAAGCAGTACTCTGCTACGCTTACGTTCCTTCAAGTTACGCTAAAATATCAAAAGGTATGCTTTCAATCCCGAGTCAAGTTACGCTTACGTTCCAAGATACGCAGGTGGGCAATTCCAAGCAAACACGGACATGACATCAAAAAATCAAGTTTTTGTCACAACTTTCTTTCCACTTAGAAGTTATAGCTAACATATGAAACCAATTTATTTTTAGTTGTTGACAAGGAATGAACCCAATTTTTCCAAATAAGAACTCAGCTTGGGCGTGGCTACATTGTCTGGAAAACTGTAATGCCATGGTTTTGCCATGTACATGTGTATACCTAAAAGTTCAAGTTGCTGACCATTTATAGGTATCCTGTTGGATACTCATGTATAAGAGTTGTGTGTTACATAGTAACACTGTCGCAAGCTTTTTGATATAGGAAATCTTTGAATTGTAACAAGTGTGTTTTTTACCATGTCCTTTTTGTGTAATGCGACTGACCGCTTTTTACAAAGCTATAACATCCAGAGTACAAAGCCCACAACATTTCTAATATTATCAATTCAAAGCATTGGGTGTCACGTACAAATCAGTCTATAGTGGAAAGAATATCTCACATAGAACTTCTAGCACCAAGATCGAGAAATGACACTGAAAAGTGTAATGCGACTGACCGTGGAATTGCCCAGCTATGTTTACGTTTCAAGATACCCAGCTACTCTTACGTTCCAAGATACGCTTACGTTCCTTCAAGTTACGCTATAATATCAAAAGGTGCGCTTTCAATCCAGAGTCAAGCTAAGTTTACGTTCCAAGATAAGCAGGCTCTACATTTACGTTCCAAGATTAGCGGCTAGGCTTGCGTACCAAGATATGCTTACGTTCCAAAAGATGTGGTTACATTCCAAGCTACGCAGCTATACTTTGCTGTGCTGACCTTCCAAGATACGCTTACGTTTCTTCAAGTTACGCTATAATATCAAGAGGCTTGCGTTTCAAGACTCGCAGCTACGCTCATATTTCAAAGTACGTTCTCACAAGGGCACTTTCGAATCCAGGCTTAAGATTCCCTTCCCCCAAGATTTAAGAATCTTTCACTGTGAATAATAGGGCCGAGCAGTTTCATCTCTGTTTGGCAGAAAATACTGCTTACAAAATGTCTTTACTATAAACAAATTTGGTCGGGCACCAGCCACAAGTCCACACATTTTAAATTTTATTAAAATTTGTCTGGTAACGAGTTTCTGCTAAGCAATACTATTTTGTGCTAAGCAAATTGTTGTGCCACTATGAAGGCATTATGAAATTGGGCCCTGGCACATCAAGAGCATGTAACGCCCTGATCGCATTCCAAACTGCAACATGGCTATGCGGTAGTAGGCCTAGTTTATTGTTGCCAGGAAGGCTTTATTTACTTGTCACTGTCCCATCATATTCTGGGTTAGTTTCTTCTTGTTCTTTGTGACGATCTTTGGATGAACATGTACGACGAACCATGGAGGTCTACTTCCATCGTCGAAGGATTTGCCTGATCTGTATATTTATGTTTTTTTATAATACATGGATATATACAGACTGCTGCGTCATAGTAAACGTTGCTTTAAACAAAAGCACCAGTCTACTTACAATATTGCGCAACAATGTGAGAAGATTTTGACAGTTCCAACGGCTGGAAACACGTAGACGCTTGTGAAATTTTGAAGATTTTTTTATTTACAGCAACCATCTAAAAAATACATGATTTATGATTCCACACAACTAACTTGCGTTAACGGTGATCCGGTGTGCCCCTTTTAGACCCTTGTGACCCATTTAAGTTTATTGTTCAGTGACGGCAAACAGACCTGCTCTGCACCAGACGACGATCTAGACCAGCTTTTTTTTTATTTCCTTCTTATTTTTATCATGTTGTAAAAAAAAAAAAAAAAAATCTTTTGACCCACCCACCCACAATTAGAAAAAAAAAATTTAAAGTTATTTTTTTCACATTGACTATGATGAATGGCCCCTAACTTAGTACACTGTCTGAACATACCCAGAGTCACAGACTTGACGACTTTCAACTACTTCAAATATATTGAAGTGATTTACATAAACAGTCATACAACAAAATAAATTCTTAGATTGAAACCATATTTGTGGCTGCTCATTGGGACAACTATGGTTAGGTTTCTTCCCTGCTTGGATGAGTGAATAAGGGTTACATACTCAAAATAATTATCTTGTTTGTAGGAGGGCTTGGTTCCAGGCTTAAAATCAATAGTCACGACTTTGACACTAGTTGCATTGTCATCCAAAACCCAGTAAAGGGTTCCCAAAGTTTGCGAGACTTGCACAGTCTATTCCCAGATAGCATGTACACGTTGGCACGACATTGGCAAGCGTCAACACGATCGCTGTTGGCATACCGTTGTTGTATCGATGTTGGCAAAGGGTGACAAATTTGCATATCGGTAAGTGTGTCGGCAAAACCCGTTGTTATTGATCAACTGCCAACGAAGTTTAGTTGGATAACAAACGTTGCGCCGACTTTGTTGCGAAGTTGGTGAAATTGATGTTGCTATTAGAAACCATTGCTCTGACGTCAAAATGTTGCCTGCCGAACAGTTGTGAAACCGACCTTCTGACAACAAAGTTATGTCAAATTGCAAACATTGGCGCGCAGTTGGTGTACTACAAAAGTCAAACGTCAAATCACTGACATTGTTTCGATGGTGGTAAAATTTACGTTGGAAATAAAACGTTGGTTTGACATCAGATTTATGTTGGCAGTAAAGCTGTAAATATTTGACATTCTCCTAATGGACTTTTGTCGAATCAATGTTGATCCAACATCAGTCTGCTAAACGCTTTATCAACGTAATGTTTTTGACGTAATGTACAACGTTGGATAAAGGTTGCTTTGCGTCGTGATGCTAACAACCTCAAATAATGGTCCAACATCAGTCTGGTAGTTTCAACAAAGTTTCTTTGACATTGCTCACAATGTTGGATAAAATGTTGTTAATGCATTGCAAAAATAAACTAAAATCAATGATTATCCTTCCAATGGGCAGTTTAACAAATTGCCATGTTTGAATCAGGTGTCATCAACATGTCATCTTTTATTGGAAAAAAAATGTCTCGGCGGGAAGTCTTGCACTAACCAAATATGACACAATTTTTGTTCTAAATAAATATTACAGACAAACTTGCTTCCGGGGTAATGCTGGCGACATTCCTGATGAGGTCATGTGACAATCACTGCTTTTCTGTACATGGATTGGCAAAGCAATAGTGGAAAAGCATGGGTTGCTTTCCAATGTGACCATTATCATGGCTCTATCTCGAGGCATTTTTAATTTTAACATTTTAATTAACAATTAAGTAGTTTTTAGTTGAAAATGGAGTAAAACCATGACTAGAAAATCTAGGGATCCTGGTCTACATATATACAAGACATACAGTGTATACAGATGTATAGACCTGGATAGGTTGTAGTAATGTATTAAGTTGGTATGATCTTAGAGTAAATGTAAATTAAATAGCAGTATTTACTAATACTATAATGATAATTACTTGAAATAATTAATTAATTGGTTAATTACTACATTGTGATTGCCACTACGTCAGCATTCCAACGTTAAAACGATTTGTAAATCCACCTTTTGCCCGCTTGGAACGTCTGTCCGTCAAGTTGTGCCAACATTGGTACAACGTTATGTTTAGTGGTTGTTCTAACGTCTAGCCAACACGTTTTATCAACGTTGGCCCGATGGAAAAACACATGTTGGCAAGTGATTCGCCAACCAACGTTGCCCCGACCCAGTGATTATTGGTTGCCAACGTTAAGCCAACGTGTACATGCTATCTGGGTTACTTATTCAAACTGGTAACACAGTAGTACCTTTAAAGGAAGTGGACACTTTTGGTAATTACTCAAAATATTTATTAGCATAAAACCTTACTTGGTAACGAGTAATATTAATGTGGAGAGGTTGGTATTATAAAACATTGTGAGAAATGGCTCCCTCTGAAGTGGAGTATACAAAATGTAGTTTTCGAGAAAGAAGTAATTTTTCACGAATTTTATTTGGAGACCTCAGATTTAGAATTTGAGGCCTTGAAATCAAGCATCTGAACGCACACAACTTTGTGTGACAAGGGTGTTTTTTCTTTCATTATTATCTCGCTACTTTAACGACCGATTGAGCTCAAATTTTCACAGGTTTATTATTTTATGTAAATGTTTAGATACACCAAGTGAGAAGACTAGTCTTTAACAATTACCAATTTAGTGTCCAGTGTCTAAAACTCTTTATTCATAAATACCTCAGACAGTGTCGCTATTTCTATTGGTTGAGAGCGCGTCACATGGGTGTGTATAAACCTTTGTTTATGACCAGTAAAAAGTGTTGAAACATTGGCGTGACACGTGAGCTTGCACCTGTGCTTATAAGACAGTTTCTTCATTCCTATTGGTCGAGAGCAACGGCCTGGACAGTTGTGCCACATCACGCAATACGCGCGATGTGCACAGCATTCCCTTATAAGGAGTTGTTTACCCGAGAGCCTTACCATTTAGTACATGTAGCTGGAGGGGTGTTGTGATGAACAATTATAATTTTTGCATTTATTTAACTTTTTGACCAAAAAGTGTTTATGTTTTTTGACAGAAAAGGTATTTATGAATGGGAATCAAAGTGACTGTTTAATCGGTTTTCAACTAGTGGTTTAAACCCGCCGAGGCCTGGTTCTTGATAATTTACCTCGACTTCGTCTCGGTAAAATTATCCAGAACCAGGCCTCGTTGGGTTTAAACCACTAGTTGAAAACCTCTTCACCACACATTGATTCCCTTAGTATACCGGTTTATAACGCCAACGTGAACAAGGTGGGCATCAATAAACTTCGCTCGCACACCGGAAGTAGTTCCAAGGGCAAGCTTTTAAGACTATAATTTTTGAACGTTTACAGCACCCTCTCATTATATAAACTTTGGACTGCAACTTAAAAACTGAATCCGGGGAAATTAAATACGTTCCTTTTATTGCTGAATGTTTGTTTTATTTGATTGCCTGTTGGTTTTAATTGTTGAATTAAAATAGTCTAGTGAAGGAAACCCTGAAAAGTTTCTTTTCCTGTGTTAAGCACACAGATACTACAACAAGCACAGATTATTCATATACAGTCCCAAGAAGTTTCTTTTCCTGTGTTAAGCACACAGATACTACAACAAGCACAGGTTATTCATATACAGTCCCAAGAAGTTTCTTTTCCTGTTTTAAGCACACAGATACTACAACAAGCACAGGTTATTCATATACAGTCCCAAGAAGTTTCTTTTCCTGTGTTAAGCACACAGATACATGTACTACAACAAGCACAGGTTATTCATGTACAGTCCCAAGAAGTTTCTTTTCCTGTGTTAAGCACACAGATACTACAACAAGCACAGGTTATTCATATACAATGTACAGTCCCAAGAAGTTTCTTTTCCTGTGTTAAGCACAAAGATACTACAACAAGCACAGGTTATTCATGTACAGTCCCAAGAAGTTTCTTTTCCTGTGTTAAGCACACAGATACTACAACAAGCACAGGTTATTCATATACAGTCCCAAGAAGTTTCTTTTCCTGTGTTAAGCACACAGATACTACAACAAGCACAGGTTATTCATATACAGTCCCAAGAAGTTTCTTTTCCTGTGTTAAGCACACAGATACTACAACAAGCACAGGTTATTCATATACAGTCCAAAGAAGTTTCTTTTCCTGTGTTAAGCACACAGATACTACAACAAGCACAGGTTATTCATGTACAGTCCCAAGAAGTTTCTTTTCCTGTGTTAAGCACACAGATACTACAACAAGCACAGGTTATTCATCAGTCCCAAGAAGTTTCTTTTCCTGTGTTAAGCACACAGATACTACAACAAGCACAGGTTATTCATGTACAGTCCCAAGAAGTTTCTTTTCCTGTTTTAAGCACACAGATACTACAACAAGCACAGGTTATTCATGTACAGTCCCAAGAAGTTTCTTTTCCTGTGTTAAGCACACAGATACTACAACAAGCACAGGTTATTCATCAGTCCCAAGAAGTTTCTTTTCCTGTGTTAAGCACACAGATACTACAACAAGCACAGGTTATTCATGTACAGTCCCAAGAAGTTTCTTTTCCTGTTTTAAGCACACAGATACTACAACAAGCACAGGTTATTCATATACAGTCCCAAGAAGTTTCTTTTCCTGTGTTAAGCACACAGATACTACAACAAGCACAGGTTATTCATATACAGTCCCAAGATCACATGTAGGATTTCAAATGTAACACAAGCAATTTTGATGGTCTGCTTTTAAAAGTTTTAAAAAGTGTAATTATTTTTGTAGAATCCAAGCTTCAAGCTCATGGAGAGAGGAGCAAAAGACATTCTTTGAGAAAAATGACAAGCTGAAGCGCCCAATGTCGCCTCATCTTACTATTTACAGGTAAGGAGTATGGTCAAATGTGTTCCCTTGAGGAAGATGGAATACTAGCTAGGTTCAAGGAATGGTTAAATCTGGGCATGGTGAGCCACCCTGTTACTAGAACAATGTGTACCCTTGAGGAAGATGGAATACTAGCTAGGTTCAAGGAATGGTTAAATCTGGGCATGGTGAGCCACCCTGTTACTAGAACAATGTGTTCCCTTGAGGAAGATGGAATACTAGCTAGGTTCAAGGAATGGTTAAATCTGGGCATGATGAGCCACCCTGTTATTAAAACAATGAGTCGTCATATAAATAAAAAGTAGTCCAAACTGACAAATAGCATACAAGTAGAAGTATTTAGTACTAGCATCTTTCTATCCCATTTGTTAATAAAACCTGGGTGTTACCATCAGTAATGACCTCAATGACAGCCTGTAAGTCTGAATGCACATAGGCATGAGGAAATGCAAATACCTCCAATCCTCACGTGTCTCTGCAGAGATAAAGGTGTAACTCACAGAGGCACTGATCATGTCCCGTGTCCTGGGCCCAATTTCATAGAGCTGCTAAGCACAAAAATTTGCTTAGCATGAAATTTCTTCCTTGATAAAAAACAGGATTACCATCCAAATTTCCATTTGTTGCATATTGCTTGTTACAGGTATTCAGCTCATCCTGAAAATCATGTGGAAATGTTGTTGGTAATCCGGTTTTTATCGAGGCAGAAATTTCATGCTAAGCAAACTTTTGTGCTTAGCAGCTCTATGAAATTGGGCCCAGTACTGTGCCAACACCCTCACACTCAAAGCTGTAGACATCCAGCGCATAGACAGCTTTGGCAGACATTTGGCACCAGTTATTTGGAATGCACTGTTCAGACTTTGTGACCCTATTTTCCTCTTTTGGTTTTGATGTCCCTGGTTTGAATGTGTATGTACCCTACTCACACACTAACCAAGTAGCATTTGAGTTTACAGAAACATACAAATCTACAAGTCAGCCATTTTCAACAGTTTGATAAAGGCCACTCATCTGGGTCCCCAGAATCAAAGCAAAACATTTTTGTTAAATTGCTGAAACGAATTGTCTTTTATTGACCAAAGCATGATTACCAAACATTGGACTAGAGTGGAGAAGGAAAGTGCTATATAAAGAAGATGAGAGCTGATTACGTTCACCACATTTGTCTATTTAGTTTAAACCTTAACTAATATGCACAACATTCTATTGAAATGCAATCACTTGTTTCAAAAATTACTCCCTCTGATTTTATGAACAATAAGCCTTCATGATCGAGGCATAAATTTATGAAAAAGAGAAAATTCTTTAAGAGATGTTAAATTTGCATCGGGGATAAAGAAGACTAATTTTGTTTTTTTAACCCATACACCGATGTGTGTTAGCACTGTATACTCAGTACTTTCCTGAGTCCTGTACCCATATACACCGATGTGTGTTAGCACTGTATACTCAGTACTTTCCCGAGTCCTGTACCCATATACACCGATGTGTGTTAGCACTGTATACTCAGTACTTTCCAGAGTCCTGTACCCATACACCGATGTGTGTTAGCACTGTATACTCAGTACTTTCCCGAGTCCTGTACCCATATACACCGATGTGTGTTAGCACTGTATACTCAGTACTTTCCAGAGTCCTGTACCCATACACCGATGTGTGTTAGCACTGTATACTCAGCACTTTCCCGAGTCCTGTACCCATACACCGATGTGTGTTAGCACTGTGTACTCAGTACTTTCCCGAGTCCTGTGAACAAATATCACAGGCATGTTACTCGGGTGGGATTCGAACCCACGACCCTTGCAATTCTAGAGCAATGTCTTACCAACTAGACTATAGCCCGGTAGCTGGACACAGTTCGAATCCTATGTTTTGGCAGCGGGTACCGCACTGACATACATGTAAGAAAATTCTTTGTTAATCTAAAATAGCTTGCTTTATTGAAACAAAACCTAAAAGTTTGTTATCCTCAGCAAAAATATAAACAAATTGTTGTAAAAGCTGTGAGAGTTGTGATGTCTCCCCTTGGGTCATAAACACTTATCCTTGGAGGAACATTCTTAAACACTGTTATTTCTTCAGCTCTGGGCTACCTTGAAATAATAAGCTGTTTCTCCATTTTATTCAGAGTGGAAGTATGGAAGTAATGTAAGTGCTAAAAAGAAAATAGTTTATGTTTCTTGTAAAAGTAGATACTTTTGGCTCTTTGGTAAAAACTTTCTTTTCCAGTTTTTATTCATATGGATGGTAGTAAACACTTGAAACTATAAAGTCAAAGTAAATAGTAGTTTTTAATCATGCGACATGAAGCTTCAAGGATGAAGACAAATCACGAGGGGATAAAACAACATTACTTACTTACAATGAACAATGTATCTGAAGTTAAATCTTACTGTTTGACTATTAAACTGAATCCAGTAAAAAAGATGATTTTCATAGTTTGTAAGGACACAAACTAGGAAAACACCTCAATATCTTTGGGGATAAAAAAATGTCTTTTCCTATATCCACATTTTTGTCACTTAATTCCCAAGGAAATCTTTGTCATAATATTTTGTACTGGAAGAAAAGTTGTGTAGTATTCCTTCAGATTAGAATTAGCTTGTTGTGATCATTGCCCATGCTTCATCATGCTCCTACAACATGCAGGATGTTTTCCTTGATATGTTAATCTTTTGGATTGTATTTCAAGACTTTATTTGTACACTAATCACCTTTGTGTTACTATTTGTGATTTTGTTTCAGCTTCCCCTTACCTCCATTGCTGTCAGGGTCTCATCGAGCTACTGGACTAGCCATGTTTACTGGTAGGTGTGCATACCATACAAACATTGTATAATGCATAATCTCTCTTCTTCTTCTTAATTCTTTTGTTTATTTTTCTTGAATTGTTGAGTAAGATAAATAACTTTTTGGGTTGAGCATAGGAAATTATATCAGGATTTAAACCTTTGACCTCTGGTTCAACATGATGGCGCTCTCCCTATTATGAAACATTATTTGGGTGTTCCAGTCAGAAGTCTTACTTAAAGGAACACGTTGCCTTGGATCGGTCGAGTTGGTCTTTGAAAAGCGTTTGTAACCATTTGTTATAAAATGCATATGGGTAGAAAGATGTTGTAAAAGTAGAATACAATGATCCACCCAAACATGCCTCGAAATTGCACGGTTTTCCTATTACCTCGTCGACTAACACGGTCGGCCATTTGACTCCCATAAATGGCCGACTGTGTTAGTTCGCACAGTAAAAGGAAAACCACGTATTTTCAAGGAAGATTTGTGTGGATCATTATATTCTACTTTAAGTATCTTGTAATCATATGCATTTTATAACAAACGGTTACAAACGCTTTTCAAAGACCAACTCGACCGATCCAAGGCAACGTGTTCCTTTTACTACTTCACATTGGTTGACTCCATTTTTTACTTGACTGGCTTCAAGTGGATGTTTTTTCCTGCCTCTGACAGTTGTTATGAATAGCTATCTGGGCATTCCATGGTGTATAGTGTGCTCAGGCGTTCACCTAAAGTACTTCACTTCATGTGCTCTGGCGTTCACCTAAAGTACTTCACTTCATTTCCCCAGTACAAAGAGAGATGCATGTAGCTCACACATTCATGCTCTGAGCCTCCCTTTAAAGGCAGTGGACACTATTGGTAGTTTCTCAAAATAGTTATTAGCACAAAAACCTTACTTGGGAGCTGTTGATATTATAAAACATTGTGAGAAACCGCTCCCTCTGAAGTAGCGTAGTGACACTGGACACTATTGGTTATTGTCAAAGACCAGTCTTCTCACTTGGTGTCTCAACATATGCATAAAATTTAAAAAACAGTCAAAATTTGAGCTTAATTGCTCGTCAAAGTTGCAAGATAATAATGAAAGAAAATGCACCCTTGTCACACAAAGTTGTTGGCTTTCAGATGCTTGATTTTGAGACCTCAAAATCTAATTAGGAGGTCTTAAAATCAAATCCAGGGAAAATTGCTACTTTCTTGAAAACTACGCCACTTCAGAGGGAGCCGTTTCTCACAATGTTTTATACAATAAACTTCTCCGCACTATTTGTTACCAAGTGAGGTGTTATGCTAATAATTATTTTAAGTAATTACCAATAGTGTCCACTGCCTTTAACTTGAGGCTAGCGTAAATCACCAACTCCAGACCTTTGCCTTTTTTTAATAAAAATGTGTCATACAAGAATGGGCAGGTTGCCACCATTTGTTACCATTTTATTTGGATCAATGGAAAGTAAGTTTGAGCGTTTTAAGATTCCAGCATACCCTGGCAGATTATCGTTCTAGGATTACATACAAGGTTTTATGATTCATGGTAAACAAACAAACTTTTTTTTGCAAGATAACATTAAAACTCAAGTGCTAATTATTGCCTTTGTTGATTCAGGGTTTCATTGTGGCAACTAGGCTATATTTTCAAATTAAAACGATAACTCCAGTAGCTCCAAAAAGTTACTACCGTGCAGGCGCATGGAATCTGTTTACGATACCGGCCCAGAGTGGTTAAACTGTTTTGTAGCCAGGGATCATGCCCAAGATATAACCTTGGAAGTGGCAGTTCCACCCGCAACTGCCCTCAAAGTTTGACAGGGTGTACTTTTACTTCTTAACATGCGATTAAAACACAGCAAACAGCCGTAGATAGATAGTGATCTCAAGATGACAACAGTTTAAAAAAAAGCACACGGTCCCCATTAGAAAAAATGATGCTGTCCACCTTCAAGGGTTCAAAGGTTGGAAGTCCTTTTACGATCACCAACATCATCATCATCATCATTCTCTTGATTCATAATGGGGGAAGTAGAGCCGCCTAACCAATGCGTTCTGCTGCTGATTGCCACAGCTTCCCTGCCCGAGACTCGAAGTCTGCTTCCAGTTGGCCCACCCAGGTGCTACAAGGTCGGCCTCTTGGCCTCAGACTGGGCAGGGGCAGAATCCTCCCATGCCTCGATGCTCAGCTTGAGGGCCACATGGGCAGGTGTATCCTCTTGGAACCGTCTGACAGTGCCAAAGAGGGAGTGACATCTCCCGGAGATGGTCACGCGGATGTCCTCTATGTCGGTGGTCTCTGAGATTGTTGCGTTAGTGATGAAGTCAGACCACCGGACGCCGAGAATGCGTCATTGACACCTGAGGCTGAAGGTTTGGAGCCTCCGTGTGTCGTCATCTCGGAGTGTCCATGTTCCTGAGCCGTAGAGTAGGTAGGGGAGGACACACGTAAAGCGCTCGCCTCTCACCAAGGTGACCCCGGTTCGATTCCCGGTCGGGGCCATATGTGAGTTGAGTTGTGCGTTGGTTCTCTGCTGTGCCACGGTTTTCCAGACTATCCGGTTTTCCTCCCTCAGGAAAAAATCAAACACTTTCGATCTTGGCTGTGCTCCGTGGTCATAATGGGTTGATGTGGCTGGCAGCTGAATGCGCCCTTGCATGCCTGCTTCTTGAACACGTTGTAGCCGCGTCCTTCGCAATTCAGCTCTAGCTGCGAGTAAGGACGATTAGCCCCCAAATTATTAAATTATTATATCTACTATTATAATTACTTCTTATTTTAATATATTTGTGTATTGTGTATTATTTATTTGTTTTTAATTCGTCAATGCAACAAGGTCAACTAACTTCACTCTAGTAGGCGAGAAATTCCTCTTCCAGCGATTCCCCTTTTTTTTCGCGTTAGCATATTTTAAGAGGCTGTATCTCGGAAACGTTATGGAGTATGGATTTAATTTTTGGTGTGTGTTCATTTTAGCCATAGTGGAACAGTTAGACAAAGTTTCATGTAAATCTGAGCTAATTTGACAGCTGGTTAATTTCAACCCATAGGTTTGTACAATAAATATTTGGGGGAGGGGGTGTCTGGCAGGCCTAATGCAGCAGAAAGCGATTTATATTTTTTATGTAGCATCATGTTAATGACCATTTCCACTTGGTTTCATGTGGTACCTACAATGTTTGATTCAGCCTATTATTTTGCCTCTTTGTTGGGGGTCCATGCGCCCAATGCAGCGGGGGGGGGGGGGGGGGGGGGGGCAGACATCCCTATCTGACTATGTCAGGTTATCCACTAAATGTTCCGTACTTAAATATTGGTACCTCGTTCCTTTAACCAAAGTGCTCTGGGCTGCCGGTCTATTGTGTCTTTAAGCGAGACACTTTACCATTGCTTCGTCCTCCGGATGGTATGTTAAGCCGTTGCTCCCATGTGTTATGTAACGCATGTAAAAGAACCCAGTGCACTTATCGAAAAGAGAAGGGGTTCGCCACGGTGTTCCAGTTCCGATCAACAGCAAATTGCGCCACAGCACCTTGTAAAAACATTACATGGCGCTTTCAGGATTAGGTCTCTTAATCAAACAAACACCTACATCTTGCAGGGAATACTGGATGTAACAGCGCCAGGAGTGTCACTGAGTGACGTTCATGTGCGCTATTTAACAAGCCACAACTATTATTATTATGACATAAATGTCCTGTGACTCAATTGCTAGTGTCAATTGACATGGTACAGGTATCCACCTTAACATAATGATGTGCTTTACTGTTATCAGGTGTAGCA